>NC_022023.1:28694017-28694614 GCF_000317375.1 Microtus ochrogaster | reverse complement strand
CCACGGGTAGCCCGATCTTAGAATTTTCTTCACACACCAAGGGCCAGGGCTGGTGGCGATGAGGTGGTGGTGGTGGTGAGGGTGACACAGCTGCAGCATTTCAAGGTCCCTGGGATAATTGTGTGGTTGGTGAGGTGGGAGGTCTCTGTGCTGCCAGACAGTGAAAAGCTTCCGGTGGGGCTAGCTCCACCATTAACACACTGCTTCTTCTTCCCTTTTCCCTCTCTCCCCCTCCCGCTCCCCATTTCCTCGTCCCTCTTCTCCTCCTCTCCATTTTCAGAGGCAGACTCTTTAAGTTTGGTCCCAGGAGACCATTGAAGGTGAACTGAGGCACTCACTCCAAGAAGTCTGAGGAAAGCGGGGCTAAGAGGGAGCAGATGCAGGGCTGCAGGAGAGGGTCAGGAAGGCTGGGGGAAGTGAGGCAGAAGAGGTACGAGAGGTATGGGCTGGGCTGGGCTGGGTGCACACCTTTAACCCCAGCCCTCGAGAGGCAGAGGCAGGCGGATCTTTGTGAGTTCAAGGCCAGCCTGGTCTACAGAGCTAGTACCAGGACAGCCAGGGCTGTACAGAGAAACTCTGTCTCCAAAAACTTAAAAA
>NC_022023.1:28691040-28693727 GCF_000317375.1 Microtus ochrogaster | reverse complement strand
CTTGCAGAAGCCCTAAGGCATGTGGGGAGGACCGAGAAGGGTGGGGCAGGAAGGGGTGGAGAGGTCAGAGCTGGGAAGGTTGAGTAGCTCAGCTCTTTCATTTCATTTTCTTCTCCAAAAATGTTCATCAAAAAGATTTTAAAGGTTTCTTGAACAGGAACAGAAAGCTTGTCTAGACACAAAAGAACACCTGTGGCTATTGTCTGTCTTCTCCTACAGCCGCAGCCCATTTGCCCCCAGGTGGGAATATCTGTAGGAACACAGCAATCAAATTATGCACTGGAGAATAACTCCAGGAGTGGCGTTCTTGAGGGAGGCCAGCAACAGGGGCACGGGGGGCTGCGGCAATGAAGGCTGGCCTACCGAGACAGAAGCAACTGAGGAAGGACAGGTGACATCCCTAGGTCTTCCATAGTCTGGCCAGTTCAAGATGCAGGGCTGTCAGGTGCCAGACACTGAGACAAAAGTGTGCCCAAGACTTCCCCGCTCTTGAGAGATGGCATCCTGACTCTCTACATTGTCCCCTCAGCAGTTCCCTGGCAGGAGAGGAAGGGGAGAGGGAGGGAAAGAATGGGGGAGAGGGAGAGTGAATGAGAGGAAGGGGAGAAGGAGGGAGATGGAGGGGAGGAGAGAGGGAGAGAGTGAGGGAGAGGGAGAGTAAGTGAGAGGGAGAAGAAGAGGGAGAGAGAGAGAGAGGGAAGGGGAGAGGGAGGGAGGGAGACAGTGAGAGGGAGAGGGAGAGGCAGAAGAGCTATACTGTTCAGCCCTTATCAAGTTCAGGCCAAGCTTGGACCAGACTCCCTCTGACATCCAAGTTGCCGGTGTTTCCCTAGAGAAAACAGGCTTGGGGATACCCAGAACTGTGTGCAAAATCTCACAGTCTAAACTGGCAATCCAGTTTCTAGCACACACATACACACACACACACACACACACACACACACACACACACACACACACGCGCGCGCGCGCGCGCATGCACGCACACAGGCACGCACACACCCAGGCTTTTCTTCGTATGCTTTCAGCCAGTACAAATGGCTGTACAAACCCAGACGGTAAACTGTAAGTTAAATCCCATCACTCAGGGATTGGCCTGTCCTAGAAATAAAACGGATTATATTCTTATTCCGTAGTTCTCCCTCTCTGAATTCTCAAAACATCCCAGGGACCAAAGTGTCAGAATTTCCTTGTTGAGGGGAGACTATCTTCCTGTCATTGAACGAGTCAGCCACATGGTGGTGCCATCGAGGGGCTGTCGAACTGAATCCAGTGGCCTAAAGACACTTTCCCCCATCTTTGATACTAGGATTGAGCCTCGCACATAGTAGGTAAGCTTCTATCACTGAGCAAATGCCCCAACCCCAGCTGCCCAGCACCTTCCAAAAGCAGCAACAGCCAGGCCCTTTGGACTGCGAATCTAAGTGTGCACAAGTTATACAACAAGTGAGATATGGCAGACTGTAGTTTTTTAAAATAGCAATGTTGCATTTTATTTTAATTTATATTTTCTATAGTGAAATTGAATTATTTATTTTATTTCTAAGATTATAATTACATCATTTTCCTATTTCCTTTCTTCCCTTCAAATCCTCTTATATACACTTTCTTTCTTTCAGATTCATTACCTCTTATCTTGTAACGTTGTTATATACACATACGTATATGTGTATGTATATTTTAGTTTGTTTACTGATGGTTAGCATTCTTTCAAAAAGATTTATTTTATTTTATATATGTGATTGGTTTGCCTTTATGTCGATAAGGCATATGTGCATCACTATTGTCTACAGAGGCCAAAAGACAGTCGCATATTTCCTGAAACAGGTGCTACAGATGGTTATCAGTCATGTGGGTGCTGGGTCACATGACCTTGGTCCTATGCAGGAGCAGCAAGTGTTCTTATCCACTGAGCCAGCTCTCCAGCCCCAAACTCTTCATTTCAAAATAAAATAATATTTTGGCATGATTGCATAAATTTCACTTAATTAGTATCAGTAATAAACTATGACCCAAAAAGTCCAAAATAATAAAACAAAAGTAATTTTTGCCTTAATATTTGTCTGTTATTTGTTACAGTAATAGGCAATTAGTACACGATCCAACCAGAATATGGAAGCTACAAATGTTCTTTAAAGTAAATCATGAAAGAGACAGCGGTCGAGAGGCAGCTTATATAGTAGATGAATGCCTCCCAAAATCTACCACACGCCAGAATAAATGTTGATTTTGTAAAAACTGTAAATACATCTTTAGGTTTCCCGTAATGGGCCCTGAGAGTCTAACACACCCTCAGACCATGCCAGTGTGTTGGTCCTCATATCTGACCCGAGTGTCAATCATATAAATGCCGTACTGACCTTGAATTGATAGTTTTATAAAAGTATTAGTAAGTACTTATAGTCTCTCCCTCCTTCTATGTTATTTTAATTTCATATTCAAATAGTTTCAGATATTATTTATAATTCGGCAGAATGCGTTTGTCGCTTGCTGCAGTTACTATTTCAGTGAGTAAAATGGTGTATTGATACCAACAGGTACTCAGAACTGATTCATAGAAGAGGTGGTTGTTTTTGGTTTGTACAGGATTAGTAAAAAAGAGTTTGTGAATTGAAGTAATGAAGGACTAGGTGATTCAGGAAATAGAAACTGACATAGTAAATACATTAAAAGAAACATAAACATGA
>NC_022023.1:28680305-28690315 GCF_000317375.1 Microtus ochrogaster | reverse complement strand
AAAAAAAAGTCAGAGACAACTCCGCTCTCACTGTTTGGAGTCCCACAAAACAACAAGCTGACAACCGTAATATCCATGTAGAGGACCTAGCATGCCCATATAATTCTTTTGCATCCTAGACCCCTCTGGCTCCTATAATTCTTCCTCCCACTCTTAAGTGGGGTCCCCCAAGCTCCAAGAAGAGCTCCAATTTTGACTCTCTTTGCCTAATGTTTGGCTATGGGTCTTTGTAGCTGCTTCCCTCAGCTGCCCACCAAGGTCGCTCTGATAAAGACTGAGCTAAGCTCTGATTTTTGCAAACAGCAGGTTATAATTAGGTATCATTTTATTGATCCCCACCCCAGTCTATTGTATGACTCTGGCCTATCCAGTCTCCCATTTCTGGTCACCCAGGCAGTCAGACTTAGGCTCCCCCTAGTATTGCAAATCTCCAATTGTGGGCTTGGTTGACCCATTGGTTAACCATTCTCACTAGTTCTGAGCCACCATTGCCCCAGCACATCTTTTTTAAAAATTGTTTTTATTGAGCTCTACATTTTTCTCCGCTCCCCTCCCTACCTCTCCCCTCCCCTTTTACTCTCTCCCGTGGTCCCCATGCTCCCAATTTACTTAGAATTTCTTGTCTTTTTCTACTTCCCATGTACGATAGCTCCATGTATGTCTCTCTTAGGGTCCTCTTTGTTGTCTAGGTTTTCTGGGATTGTGAATTATGGGCTGCTTTTCTTTCTTTATGTCTAAAAGCCAGTTATGATCAAGTACATAAGATATTTGTCTTTCTGGGTCTGGGTTACCTCACTCAATATGGTAAAATTAAGGTTTTTATTTGACTAAAACATGGCAAAATATCACAGATGACTGAGTTTAATTATTGTGTGTGCCTGGCTGTGCCATTGATGCCTTTGCATGATTAATAAGATCATAATTCACAGGCTTGCTATTGTTCCTATAAAATTTATTTTCAGCAAGTCACTAATCCTAGTATATTAAAAATTTCACAGATTCCTTCACAACCTGTAGCAGAGACAAATCAGGCAAACCTTTCCTGAACCCAAATTGTTTTTATATTTTAAGTTTAGTTTGGAGCATTTCCTTCTGTTAAGGCAATAGTAAGTAGAATTCCCTAAAATTCTTGAAGCAATGCCTAATTTTGGAAATTAGCCACAAATTGAATGCATTGTGATTGAATACTAGAGTAATTCATAAAAACAGGTAAGTGGGTTTCTGTCATTGCAGAAGATATTGCAAAATATTTTGATGCTTTAATTTTATGACAAAAACACCATCCAGCTCGCTGTGGTTTCAGTCATTCTTATTGTTCTAAAGAAATCTGTGGATTCAATAGCTCAGCACACACTAAGTCCTTGGAACGGTCATCTCCCACTGGGCACAGACTTTGTTCTTAGGTACCCTTTGCCGACTGTGATTCCAAACTGTTGAATGAAAAACCCGGGAACAATTCAAAAAATTTTAAATAACCTCTGTTATAGTCAATGGTTAAATTATATTTCCTCTTTAGTTACTACAAGTCTTACTGTGCTGAACTTACAAATTCCAGTTTCTCAAACACAGGTATGTATAGGAAAAAAAAAAAACAGTGTGTAGGGGCCGCAGTGTTATCCATGGTCCAGGCATCAGCTGAACGCCTTGGGATATTTCTACTACGGATGAAAGAGTATGACCATATACTATTATGATGGTTTGTCTTTTGTCAACTTGACAGAAGGCAGAGTCAGCTGAGAAAGGGACCCCAGCAGGTTGTCCTGTTAGCAGTTATGTGGCATATTCTTTGGACTGACGATTGATGTGGAAAGGCCCAGCCTGCTATAGACACTGGGACCCTGGGCGGTGGCCCTGGGTTGTATAAGAAGGCAAACTGAGCAAACCAAGAGGAGCGAGCGCTTCTCCATGGCTTCTGCTCCAGTTCCTGCCTCTTTGTTCCTTCTGTGAGTTTCTAGATGATGGACTATGGTGTGGGAATGTTAGCCAAATGAGTCTCTTCCTCCTCACAGTGCCTTTGGTCATGGTGTTTTGTCAACATAACAGAAACCCTAACGAAGACACCCATGAAGAGACTTGGGTTTGCCCTGTGGCAGCCAGGTGCTGTGAGGCTAGCCCGGTGTGGGTTGCCTTCTGACTTCCTTTTGGAACGGATGCTATTCCTGTGCACTTGGCTGAAGTTTCAAATGTGATGTCTTTGGTGACATGACGACACTCGCCTTCCTGTAAGGATTTCTCCTCTGTACATTTCATTCTTTATTTCTATGTTTTGAGACAGGCCTCACCATGTAACTCTGGCTGACCTGGAACTTGCTATATAGACTAGGCTGGCCTCAAACTCACAGAGGTCTACCTGGCTCTGCCTCCAGAGAGCTGGGATTGAAAGTGTGCACCATCAACTTTGATCCACGCAAACATTTTCATTTGACTTCCACAGATGCTGTAAAGACACCAGTGGATGGGGGTAACTTGTCTTTGCACTGATAAAGGGCGTTTTCATTGCCCCTTCTCCCAGGACTACAGCGCTCAATTGGGGGCCTTGGGGAGGATCTACTGTATTCTAGGGTCCCACGGTCACCTCCCTCTGAGCACTAGATGCACCTGCCTGGTGTGTTGTCAAGGCTCCCTCCCTCCTGTAGCAACTGCGCTGCACTACTTTGGGAGACCTTTGTCAGGGACGATACTTTGCTAAGCTGCCAGGGACAGTATTCAGTCTTCTAGAGTCTCTGCTATTTCCTCTAAGAAGTGGATTCCGGCCCCTCCCTTGCACCCGAGTGAACTGGCGACTGTAGATTTGCTGGATGTCCAGTCCCAAGGGAATGAAGAGAAAGAACCATCGTCATTTCTGGATGATATTTCCAGGGTCATTTCCCTGAGAGAAAAGGAGGTTGAAGAGGGGTGTCCTTGCGTCCCCACCCTCCAAAAAGACCTCAGGTTAGGTCTAACTCCTGCACCGTAACCTACCTCTGAACAACTCTGGCGGTGCCCCCTCCTTGGGTTCTGGGTCACAGTCTGGAGTGGATTGCCAGTGTCAACAATCACTGTTGTAGCACTGGTCCTCACCCCCAACACAGAGGTGTCCCCTCCTGTCTTTGTGTTGTGTTGGTCCCATGGGATTATGCCCAGCACACCAAACGGTGTGCGAAGAATGAACAACGTAGAAGCTGTGAGCTGCCTGTAGCCACTGCCGCTCTTTTTTTGGCTCTGTGGAAAAGTCCTCTGAGAATTTCTTCACACTTCCATCTCCTTCACACTTAGTTCTCCCGCTCCTCCTTCTAGACCTGGAACCCTGGGCCTTGAAGATATCTGCTTTCAGATCTACCCACAGCAACTCGAACAACTTGAGCACCCTAGTCCTTCATGTTGGTGAGATTCAGGGGCCTGGGTCTGGTGGGTGACTTTGCCAGATGACCGCTGAGGTGCAGACATCTTCCATCTCTGTTTTTCTTGGGACATTTCCCCCTGATCCCAGACACCATGGTGTGAGGAAGTCCAGGCAACATAGAGAAGCCATGAGTCAGTGTTCTGGCCGACAGCCCAGCTCAAGTCCCCACCACCAGCAGTGTTTGACTGCACATACGTCAGGGAAGAGCCTTCCGCTGGCCCCAGAGGGAGAGGAGGAAGCCCACAGAAACCACAGAGGATAAAAACTGATTAGCGTACCCTTTCAAAACGAACATTTTTATTTTGATATAGTTTTTAACAGTAGTCAACAGAGCTGGAGAGATTCCACTCTCCACCCCACTCTTTCTCCTGAAGGTAAGTCCCGCAAAAGCACAGTCCGCCCAAGGTGTAGACTCTCCCCCAGCACTCTTGCCCTCAGCTTCTTCCGGGTGCCCTTTTGCGTGAAGCCTGTCCCGCCTCCCCTCACACGAGTCCTTAACTCCTGACGACCATGACACTGCGTCTTTTTGGATATTTTCCATTTTAAAAGAGGTACCCAGAGGGAATCACAGTGTGTGGCTGTTGAGAGTTGACTCCTTTTACTCAGAGTGCCTCCCTTGAGACTCTTCCACATCACACGTGTATTAGCTTGTTCTTTTCGTGGCTTATCCTGAAGCCTTCGGTTGTTGACTATCTGGGGTGTTTGCATGATGAATCTCTCACAAGCCAAGCTGTTCCAAGCCCTCGTGCGCAGACTTCGGTGTGAACAGTCTACGTCTTCGGCTTTCTGGGATGAGTGCCTCAACACAACTGTTGGGTCATATGGTAGTCACACACTTCATGTTATAAGATGCCAAACTGTCTCCCAGAGTGGCTGTGCTATGTCATAACGAGGCATCCATTTCTAGTCCTCTTGGCCAGTGTTTGTTATTTTTAATGTTGTAAAATGCGTGTGACATAAAATTTGCCGTCTTAGTCATTTCTGAATGGAGCTCCAGGATAGCCTGCTTCTAGAGGTGTTTCCATCCTGCCAATCTGAAACTCTCTTATCAGATACAAATGCCTCCATCGTCCCTTCCCCCACTGTCTGGTCAACCTCCACTCTACTTCCTGTTGCTATCAGTTTGACTTCCTAGGGCCCTCAAATGAGTGGCATCTGATACTTGTCCTTTAATTATTAAATTCAGTACACTGTCTTCAGAATTCACCCCTGTGGTAGCGAGAATCAGAATTTATTTCCTTTTTAGGGTTAAATTACGTTCCACTGTATGGATATACCACAGTTTTTTTAATGGAGCTATCCACCAATAGACACTGTGTTTCTTCCTCGGGAAAATGCTGCACAAGTATAAAAATGGTTCCGCAAGATCCTGCTTTCAGTCTCGGTAAGTACCATGTTGTGGTGGTTGGACTAAAATGGCTCCCAGAAGCCCATTGGCAGTGGCACTATTAGGGGTGTGTGGCCTTGTTGGAGTAGGCATGGCTTTGTTGGAGGAGGTCACTAGGAGGTGGGCTTTGAGGCCTCAGAAGCTCAAGCTCTTCACTTCCTGCTGCCTGCCAATCTGATGTCGAGTTCACAGCTCCTTCTCTCCTTCTCCAGCACCTCAGCTGCCTGCATGCCACCATGCTTCCTACCATGACAACAGTGGGTTTAAACCTCTGAACCCATAAGCCAGTCCCAATTAAAGGTTTTCCTTTATATAGGTTGCTGTGGTCGTGGTGTCTCTTCACAGCAATAGAAACATAACTAAGACACACGTCCAGAAGAAGAATTGCTGATCACCACGAGTTCGTGAATATACTAGCTCCGCGGGTTCTTTTATTTTCTCCTCCTTTTCTCCTCCATCTTCCCTGACCATTGTGGGGAGTGAAGCTAACCAAGATGTCCCGCTTAGGACTGAGAATTCACTAGTTGATGGTTCTCAGCACTTTGACCACTTGTGACTCTGCATTAATTGATCACCACTGTACAACCCTCCTTTCAACCTGTTATTTTCTTACATTTAAATAAACCAAGCTTCTCACGGGTCGTATAGTTCACCTGTTTTTTTTTTTCTTTTTTAGACATTCTGCCCATTGATGACTTTCAGTTGTAGAGTTTAATCCATGCATGCCTCAGTTACTTTCTGGAAAAGAAGATCATGCTATTGTGTTTTAAACATTATCTTATGAATATCAAAATTTTCTTTTGGTGTCTTGGGTTCTCATAACTGTTTTTCCCTGTGTTTAACTGACTTTTACGATGCTACAGTTGGACTTGGTTCTCATTTTTGGTTGCATATATCCTACAGACTTTTTTCCTTACTGTTACTATGGTGACTACAGATTTTCTAAAGTAAAAAAAAAATCCATCTATTCTCAGAAGTACATGAAACCTTCTCTGAAACTGACTGCATTCTAGGCCACAGGCAAGACTTCAATGCAAAAATGAAAATAATCCCATGCATGCCAGACCACAGTGGAATAAAATGAGAAACTGACAGCTAACCTCGGGAAATAAACAAATATGTTGAGACAAGACAATGTACTGCTGAATTAAAAGTGGGTCGAAGAAATCAGATAGGAGAATTTGAAAACTCCTTAGAGTTAAATGAAAAGGAGACCCAACCCTTCCAGCACCTTTGAGGCACAGTCAGGTGGACTTACAAGGAGTGTTTACAGGACTCATATTAAAATGTCAGAGATCTCCAGTAACCGTAGCCCAGTGATGCACCTCAGAGCTCTACAGAAGCAGGAAGAGGTAGACCAAGGGCAGCAAGTGACCAGAAACAAGAGTGAGCAGGGCAAAAATTAGTGAACTAGGCCAAGAGCAGCACAGAATTAGACAAAAAGCCGGTTACTTGAAAAGATTGTCTAGATTGGTCAACCCAAGCCAAACTAACCAATAGACAGATTCAAAGTTTATAGAATTAGAGATGGAAAAAAGGAATTGTTATAATAGATCCCAGTGAAATCTGAGATCCAGGGGCCAGGGAATGCTATTATTGCTCACATTACAACAAACTGGAAAATCCAGAAGAAATAGATTTCTAAGGGCACGTCACCTAACGAAGTTAAAGTCAAAAGCTAGAAACACCCTGAATGGAGCAGTAACAATGAGACTGAAGTAGCAATTACAAGTCTACCCACAAAATAATGTCCTGGGCCAGACGGATTGTCTACTAAATGCTACAAAACCTTGAAAGAAGATCGAATGCCAACACTTCTCAAACTGTTCCATAAAACATAAAGGGAAGGAATATTGCCCAACTCATCATATGATATCAGTGTAAATCTGACACTGTAGCTGGATAAAGACACAGACATAAAGAGAAAACCACAGGCCACTCTTCCTGAGAAATGTAGATGCAGAAATCCTTGGCAAAATACTTTCAAAGTTAAGGTCATATTAAGACGATAGTACATCACTACCAAACTGGCTTCCTACCAGGGACACAAGGTTTGTTGAAAAATGCTAATTAATAAATGTAATCCATCATAGCTATAGACATAGACAGAAATCACATGATCAGATGAAAAAAGGCCACTTTATTTATTCTTTGAGAATTTCATACGATATATTTTGATCATCTTCACCCTCCTCCCTAACTCCTCCTATATCTACCCTCTCACCATCCCTACACCTTTTCTTCTTCTTATCCCTTTATCATGTCCAGTTTGTGTTGTCCAACTAGTCTTTGAGGGTGGGGGCTGCTCTGGCATATGGTCCAACTCACATCAATTGATTCCGCCTCTCCCCAAAGCTACCAAATGCACTAGCTCCTCAGCCAGTGGTGGGGTGTATGTTCACCTTTCTACCTCTGTGCTGGGGGTTTTTGCCTCCCTGGAACTTACACAGGGCTTGTTCATTCAATGCATTTTTTTATAGTAAAATGCTGAAGGAACTAGTGCTAATGGGAACATACCTCGACACAGTGAAGGCTGTGTCCATCACCCAGAGATGATTGTGGCGTCACAATGCTACACAAGGTTCCTTTGTGCTCCTACAATGTGGCATTCCATTGTTTCATCCTTCTACTATAATGCTGAATCATGACATCATCATGCTATAGTGTATCCTTAGAGGGTTGCTTTGCAACACCACACACCCCACGGTGTGATCAGAGTGCTTCACTGTGTCATTAAAATGGTAGATTATATCATCACAGTGCCCTTGTCCCACAACAATGCTTCATTTCCCACCAAATGCTTTATTGTCATCACAATGCTGCATCGTGCCACCATCATGTGACATCATAGTACTTTATTGTTTCATATAAAGCTAGATTATGACATCACATGCTCCAGCGTGCCACCAAATGTTCCATTTTAGTATCACAATCTGCACTGTGTCACCAAAACGCTATATTGTATCAATATACTGCTCTATTGTATCATCATACTACTGAATTGTGGCATCAAAATGTGACATTATTTAATGATTTATTGTGACATCACAATCTTGAATTTTTGTGTCATTACAATTTCAGTGCCTGATGTGAGTTTTAATGTGCAATGCTTCATTACAATAGTGCATCGAATGCCACATAGCGCTGAACTGATATGTCAGATGCTTCATTTTGTAGTAATAATGGCTCATTGTACTATCACAGTGCTCTATTCTATCACCACAAAATATAGTGTGCCATCATGGTGCTCCATTGTGTCATAAAATGGTCCATTTTGACATCACAGTATCACACTCTGACATCATGGTGCTCCATTGTCTCATCATAGTGCACCGCCATGCTCCAGGGCCACCACAGTGATATATGGTGTCACCACAGTGCTCTGTTTTGCCCCAGATGCTGAACTGTGATCTCACAATGCTTCATTGTGCCCAAATAATTTTGCACTGTGCCATCACAATCCTATTTTACCATAACAAACTACATCTTAATGCCACAAAGCTACAATGTACTGCTGCAGTTCCCCATCATGCCATCATGTTACTAAACTGTGATGTCACACTGTTTCATCATAGTGTTGCGTGTGTCGTCACCCAGCCCAGTTTACCACTGCATGCTACATTGTGACATCACAGCAATCCACTGTCTCCTCATGATTCTCCATTGAGCTGCCACAGTGCTGTAGTGTCTCCTCTTGATTCTCCATTTTGCCACCAACACACTCCACAGTACCATCACAACCCTGCATTTTGACATCACAGTATTACATGTCAGACACTCGATGTCTGTCCTCCATCATGCTAATACAGCAGTACAGTTTGTCAGCATAGTGCTCTGTGGTGCCATTACAATGTTCAACTATGATATGACCATGCTTTATTCTATCACATTGCATTGTGACATCAGAAAGCTTTATTGTGCCATAGCAAGCCACACTATGACATCACATCGCTCTACTGTATCATAATACTGTATTATGACATTGAAATACTGAACTGTGATGTCACAAGGCTTTATTGTGTCATAATCATGTTGCACTATGATGTCACAACTCTCTATTTTAACATCAGAAGCTATTCAATGACATCACGACTCTATACTGTGCCAGCACAATGCTATGCTTCATTATGATGCTGATTGTGCCAACAGAGTGCTGGGTTATGACATCACCGTGCTTCATAAGATATTACAATGACCCATTCTCTCACAACAATACTGTATTATGCCATCACAGTACTGAACTGTGACATCACAATGCTCCGTTTATTTCTACCACAGTGTGTCACACAATGCAGCATCATATTATTACTGTGCTGAATTGTGACATCACAGCACTTCTTGTATCATTATGTCATCACAGCACTCTATTGTGCCATCACACTGCTGAATGCTACCATCACAATGCTACACTGGGACATCATGATCTTCGATAACGCCACTATAGTTCCCTATTGTGCCATCACAATGCTCAATTGTAACATCACAATACTCCATTGGTTCTTCATAATGCTCCATTATGACATCACCATGCTGTGCTGTGACATCACAATCCTTAGTTTTGCCCCACAGTGCTGCATTATGCCATCATTGTGCCATGCGCATGCTGAATTGTGACTCTACAATGCTCTATTGTGCCATCATATTGCTCTACAACATTAGCATCACTAAGGACACTGCAATAGTACATTGTGACATCACAATGCTCCATTGCTCCACCCCAATGGTTACTGTTTCATCAGTGTTCTGTTATGCCACCACAGTGCAGCATTTTGACATCACAATGAACTGTGACATTACAGCGTTGTATTGATCGTGACTGTGTTGCATGGCACAATCGCAGTGCTCCACTGTAACATGGCAGTCTCCTACTGCGTCATCACAGTGCTCCATCATGCCGTCACGAATGGACATTGCAACAGTGTACCGCTCCATTGTGCTACCACAATGCTGAATTGTCAAATCACAATGCTCCATAACTTCACAACATGCCTCTCTTTTATCACTGTTGTGCTCCATCATCATAATTGTCCCTTACTGCCCCACAGTAGTTATGAGAACACAACATAATGTGTTATCAAACTCTACATTTATGACATCACAGTGCTGCATCGTATCTTCACAGTGACCCACTGTTTGATCAGAATGTTTCAGTGTGCCATCACGACGGAGGTCTATGATGAAAAATGCTGAACTTTGAGATCACAGTGCTGAATTGTCCCACCACAGTACTCCATTGTGACA
>NC_022023.1:28663415-28677420 GCF_000317375.1 Microtus ochrogaster | reverse complement strand
TGAGGTTTTTGTTTTACTTCCTAAATTTTTTATTTTCAATTTTATCTTGGTTTTCATTTTCTTTAGTGATTTTATTTCTACTTTAATGTCTTGGACTATTTTCATCATTTCATTCTGTTTGTGTTTTCACAGATTTCATTAATGGATATATTCACATCATCTTTAAGGTCCTTGAATATATTTATAGTAGTGGGGTTGGGGATGATCTTTTCCCATTCTGTAGATTGCCTTTTTGTCCTCTTGACGGTAAGATCACCAAATTTTATGCAGTTGTCTGCTGAATGGTATCCCATAAGTCCTTTAGGCTCTGCTCACTTACAAATTTTTGTTTATATAAAAGATTATTTTTTATTTTTCTGTAGAAATTAACCCTGCCACATGGCCCATCTATGAGATCTCGGATTTTCTTTTTGCTTCCTTTACCAGCTATTACTCCCTCTGGTGAACTTCTCAGTTTTGTTGCTGTGGTTTTTAGGTCCAGGGTTTGGAGTCAGCTCTGTTTCCCTCATCATTTCTATATGTGTCTTAGCATGCCTATTTTTCTCATCTATTATTTTCTATTAATTCTGTGTCAGTGATCCCTGTTAGGTCATTTTATCTGAGAATATTGTTCACAATTATCATCAAGTAGTTAAGCAAAAAAAAAAATCTGTTTTTTTAGGGACATTTGTTCCTTCGAATAGTTACTATTTCTCTGTATGCCTCATAAATTTTCTGTTGATACACAATTGTATCAAAAGCTGCCACCTCTCCCAGTCTCTGTCTCTAAGGAAGAGCATCTTCACTGATGGGCTTCATTGCGAGTTCCGGGCTTCATGGGGATCTTCTCTCTCTCTCTCTCTCTCTCTCTCTCTCTCTCTCTCTCTCTCTCTCTCTCTGTTCTGCATCTGTCTGTCTGTTGCGCTCTGTCTTTTTTGTCACTGTCTGTGACTCTGTGTGTCTGTCTGCTCTTCTGCTCTTTTGTGGCACATGCATGCATGTGCACGCACAAGCATACAAAGGCCAGTGGTCAGCTGCTCTTCCTCAGACACCATTCCCCTTGTTTTCTCTCATTGACCTAGAAGTAGATCGGCTGCCCTGTGAGCTCCAGGGATCCTCCTGTCTCTGCCTCTCACTCTGAGATTCTCACACTCACACTGCTCTTAGCTTTGAAAATGTGGTTCCTGGAGATGGGACTCCCATCTTCACGCTAACTGAGCTGATGTGTGTGTGTGTGTGGGGGGAGCCCAGCCCAAGGGGGCGTGTTCGCCTCGGGCTAATGTTTACGTATAAATCTGGCGGGGGTGTGAGCTCCGCCTGTCTGTTCTTGTATTTTCTGCCCATTGCTGGATCCCTGGTGTTGCAAGCTATCCCTTCATTAAATTTCGCTGTTTCATATTAAGCTAGCCTGGTGATTACGCCGCATCAAGCTCTCTTCCAAGACCAGGCTGGCTCTGTTGTTTTATTCCCACAGTTCCAGACACTCGGTTCATCTTCTCAGGCCATTTTTTTCCCTTGTTGTGCAAACTGAGTGTGTTTCATTAGTCCACTTGCCGTCTTCAGTTTTTAAATTAGCATTTGGTTATTTTCATAACTTCTGTTTCTTTGTTGAGGTTTTTCTATTTTTTCCATTAGGTTCAAGGAAATCTGCAATTAACCACTAATCATTTGGAACAAGATTGCTTAAAATGTTTCTATTAAATAATTCCAAGATCGAATTTTTTTTCAATGTTAAGAGTCAATAACTCTTTCAAATTTCAGTGTTCTTGGTTCTTGGTATGATGGGTGTTTTTTTATTTTTTATTTGTGTTGTGAAATGTTTCTATGACGAGAGCCCAAGCTGTACCTAGCTTTTTTTCTACGTGTAGCCAGCCACTGTGTTTAGGTTCAGCAGTGCAGGTGTGACCTACTTTGTGGGCTGTGGTTGCATGACGTCTGATTTTCAGAACCTTTGCTGCACTTGTCAACTTGCCTGTGTTTTTCTCGTGTGGCTCAGTCTCCAGTGAGTCCCTCTAGGTACTGCTTGACAAAACAGAAGGTCCTTCTTCATCCAGCCCTAGGCGGCCAAGCGTCTTCCTGGGCTCAGGATTTGTGCAAGGAACGAGCACTCAATTTGCGGTTGCGCTGGTCTTTGATCGTGCTGGCGTCACGGTCTTGGAGGGACAAAGTTTCCTGGATTAGCTTTTGATGTAGTGGGATCCTCTTTGTTGATGCAGGTCACCTCTGCCCCTTAAAGGTATCTCCCCACGCCATGAAATGAAAGGGGACTGGTCTCAGACCTGCTGGGGAAGAAAAGCCTTCCACCGGGTGTTGATCATCAACGGGGTCTCTGATCAGCACGCCTGCACGTTTGCTGTACTTGGCCTGCTGTTGCTGCTTGTATCGGTTACTTTTGCGCTGCTGTACTTAGTCCCTGTTGGGATCTGAATATGGACCGTTCCCCACCAGCTGGCGGACACTTGTTCTCCAGCTGGTGTCGCTGTTTCAGAAGGTTTATAATGTAGAAGGTAGAGCTCTGCCAGAAGTGGGCCACATCTTGAGGTTTTCTAACCCACTTCTGGTCCTCTCTCTGCTTCCTGATTACGGGTGCAAGGTGACCAGGTGATTAACCCTCCTGTAGTCATACCTTCTCCGTGGTGGACAGTATTCCTTCAAAACTGTATGCCAAACTCAGGCCTGCAAGATGATGTAGTGAGTCATGGCCCTTGTTGCTGAGCACCCAAACCAAAGTTTGATTCTCAGAAGCCACATGGTAGAAGGAAACAACTGACTCCATCAAGCTGTCCTCTGCCATCACAAGCAGGCTGTGGCCCAGAAGCGGGTGCTTGCCTCCTCCTCCACGGTGTAACACAAAATTTTAAGTTTAAATTAAAATAAACTTTTCACTTCCTTAAGCTGCTTCATGTCAGGTGTTTGGTCACAGTGATGAGAAAATACGGAGCTGTCTGTAAAACCCCACAGAAACAGTCTAAGGGAGGAGGGTATGATTTGGCTCATGATTTCCGCCCTTCATGATGAGGAAGGCACTGACCCTGTCCAGCACAAGAGTGTGACGTGGAGGTCTTCACACACAATGCGGGGCAGAGCCAGACGTGGGCAGAACCTTTGAAGACCCACCACTTCCACCAGGCAAGCACCATCTCCTGAAAGAGTCACAGCTTTCAAAAATCACACCACAAGCTAGAGACTGAGTGTTTATCCATCAGTCTGTAGGGTAAATTTTATATTAAAACCCTAACACAGCCCCTTCGACTCCTAAGCCTCATAGCCATGTTGTAAGGAAAAATGCTTTTAGTTTAATCTTGACTCCCCCCTGTTGGAGGGAGGTGCTAGTTAGTTCCCAGCTGCTCAGCCCCGAAATAATCACACAGAAACCATATTATTTAAATCACTGCTTGGCCCATTAGCTCTAGCTTCTTATTGCGTAACTCTTACATATTAATTTAACCCATCTCCATTAATCTGTGTATCACCACGTGGCACCCCCCAAATCTTCACAGTTCCAACATGGTTCAAAGTTCCAAGCATCTTCTGAAACTCAAAGCAACCTCTTTACTATAAGCCCCATAAAGTGAGAAAGGAAATATCAGAGTTCCTTTATACAGTGCCTCAGAACAGAGTTCCCATGCTAGAAGAGAGGACAAGGAAGACAAGAGAGAATAAACCAACATAAGGCCAAACCCTGGAAAATCAAATCCTGAAGCTACATGTATGGCATTCAGGGTTCAGTATTATCCACTGAGCTCCAGCAGACTTGGCAGCCTATGTCCCTGCATTTATAACACACATGGTTTCTCTCAAGTCAGCTCCACTCAGTGCCTAAGCCATTCCTCAGCAGACATCCCAGATTGCTAGCATGTCCAGCATCCTAGACTCTTAAATGAAACTTAGGCTTCACCTTCACAGTTTTGCCCATCTCTTACTCAAGAGCTCAGGCAAATGAAGGAGATCTGACCACACTGCACATTGCTTATTCTCACAGGCTCCCCACTTCCCTCTAGAATCTTGGTACAAACTCTCATGAACCCATAACTTTTGCATCCTACATGACTGATACCAGGCTCTGCTGCTAGCTCAAGAAGCACCTCCTCTCCTTTGACCTCTGGTGCTTACTTACATGGCAAGCCTGCAAAGATGCTTCCCTGCAAGGCCGCTTTCCAGTAGGGCATCCTGGAGACTTCTTGTTCAAGCATCTTTTCCACCGAAGTATTTTCAAACGGGTTTACATTTCCATGCCGTGTGGCCTTAAGGCATCTTTCCTTGTGTCCCAAAGTATGTGGCTTCTATTTAATGCATGAACCTCTTTAACAATTGCAGATGGTTCGCCCAAACTTACCTTGTCCCCAGTTGTAAATGTGCCTGTCATTTCTTCGCTAACTTACATGCCTTTTGTCAATAGACCAAGAGGCCGAAGGGGCTGGATACAAAGACCCACCCCGAGCAACCTACTTCCATTGGCTATATTCCCCTTTTTAAATGTTTCCACAGACTTCACAAATGGCACCAACAGTTCAAGAACAAATATTCAAACCTTAGGTCTGTAATAGACATTTAAAACCCAAGCCTTAATGGGGTGGAACTCAAGTGTGAACTGGAGGGAGGAGGGGCCTGTCCTGACTACCTTATACTGAAGTCAGGAAGCTTGGAGCCTAGGCCATCTTCTGACACTGGGAGTTTGCTTTCACTGTATACCTTTCTAAGTTTCTTTGGTTGTCTCTTGTTATTTCCAGGATGGCTAACTGGACTTCTCAGGGAGAAGCACGGAAGGATGAGTCCAAAGTGTCTGTTGTAAACAGGATGTCACGCCTAGTTATTAAGAGTCAGTAGAACAACTCTTTCTTATGAATACAGGAAACAAAACAACTCCAGCATGGTGCTTGTATCCTTCCCAGCGGTGTGGGAAGGTTTGGGCACCCAGGAGCCCCAAAAGGAAGGGAGTGCCCTTGTTTACCTGGTGGACTGGCCCCATCTGCAGTTTCTCTGTAAGATTCTGCAGTGACTTGTTCCCTGGGTCCCACATGGGAGACACCAGACTTAATGGGACCCAGCTTTCTTTTTTTGCCAAATGTGCTGTTTAAGTCTCCCAGTTGTAATCCGTGGAGTACATTTTGTTCCTCTCAAGTAATCCCTGTTTTCATTAAGTCCAGAATGAAGTTCGATCAACACCGCTGAGTGTGAAGGCTCAGGCTCATTGACAGTCAATGGTGCGTGCTTCTAGTGCATACTGCCTCCTATTAGAGTGGCCCCTTCTGAGATGGCTCCCTTTTAATGGGCCAAGGAACTCCCAAGTGGGGAGTCTTGATTAAAATCTCTTCTGATGGAGTGTGAAGAAACTTGCGAAATATTAAAGTAGCAAGTGAGACCTTCCTTCCTTCCTTCCTTCCTTCCTTCCTTCCTTCCTTCCTTCCTTCCTTCCTCCCTCCCTTCCCTCCTCCCTCTCTCTCTCTCTCCCCCTTCCTTCTTGTTGGTAGAAGCCTGGTAGTGGGTGGTTCAGGATAACAAAGGTTTGTGACACCGCCGGGAAGTTAGGCTCCTATGGCTCCCTGTCCCATGAAAGATTTCGTCCTCATACTTGAAAAGGAGCATCTCCAACTGCAGAGCCCAGTGTATGCTCAGGGTGGTGAGCTGAGAGGAAGATCATCCTCCCAGGAGAACCCCCCCCCCACACACACACACACTCCTGGCAAATTTTACTTCTCATTGGCCAAGAAGGACACATTCTCCCAGGACACAATGCATAGCCCAATGGAAACACTTCCCTGAAGGAACGCTGGGGCTAAAGCAGGAGACAGGCTGAAGAGCTCCTGTAGCTGACCTTGACAGTGGCCCCCTGGAGCACAATGGCTCAGTCCTGACTCTTTATGGGCACAGTTGTTCAGGCTCCTGCTAGCCAAAGCATGGTTCAGGCGAGGCACAGTGACTCATGGTCTGGGATGGGCACATGCCTTAATTCCTGCACTTGGAAGCGAGAGGCCTGTGGATCTCCATGAGTTTGAGGCCAAAGCACAGTCTGGGGACAGCAGTGTTGATAAGAATTAGGGTGCTAACAAGATCTTCAGGAGATCATATGCATACTACTAAGATGGTGGCGTATCTTAGAGGAGAGGATGCCCCAGGACATCAACATGGAGTCTTGAAGATCAAAGACTAAATGCTTTAGGGGTGACTGGTCCCTGCTAGAATCGGCCTTGATTGAGCAGATGGTAAGGACATCAGGGTGTGAGAAGTTGAAACAGGTGGTAGGGTTAGGGCAGGGTTGGGATATAGACAGTGTGGTGGGGTGCAGGCAGTTGGTATAGATATCAGGGTGTAGATGGTGGGGTGGAGAAATTTGATATTGAGAAGTAGGTGCGGATGTGGGGTGCAGGCCTTTGGTTAGGTACTGTATAGATGATGGGGTGCAGGCCTTTGATGAGGTAGTATATTGATGATGGGGTGCAGAGTTAGAAAGTATGGCTTAGTCAGCAGAATACAAGTGTTTGGTGTAACAGCAGGGTGCAGATTTTAGAGCACGGGGGTTCCTCACTGTTCCTGTGCAGTGGTCCAGTGACCTCTGTGGACATCCACAGAAAATAACAACTGCCTGGGACTCCCAAGTCATGGCCATGGCCTGTCTGTGGTCTGGGTTCTCTCTCTCTCTCTCTCTCTCTCTCTCTCTCTCTCTCTCTCTCTCTCTCTCTCCCCCCCTCGGTTTTAGCGTTTTAAACTTTGGGTGATATTTCTATAGCTGAGCTTTGGAGGCTTGGGAGCTTGCCAGTGCTCTACATGAAGTGATTTGCTGCAGTTATCTCTGCTCCGAAATGCTCATCTTCAGAGCCTGCTGCAATTTCACTTTCACATCTGATGAAGGCCAGTGAGTCACGTGTCAACACCAGCCTTTCCAAGAGTTCTTCTAAATGACATGGAGCCTTCAGGAGAGCTCCCCGACTTGCTCTCTTCCTAACGGAGACAGCACAATTGCTAGATTCTTTCACAGTCAACGGTGGGTGGTTTGCAGATCAAGTGCACAAAAGTGTGGCTTCGTTTTAACCATGTAAGCCTTTCAAAGTAGCCAGTGGAGGTATATGGTGGAGTAGCCCTTAGTCATCGCAAGTGTCACTGTGCAACAGGGTACCCCAACACTTCCCCTTTCCTACAAGGCCATTCAGGGGCCTCTGTCCACCTCACAATACTCGCTGTATGTCAGCAAACGACAGACATTCAGCACTACTTCTGAGGCCTGGCTACTGCTTACAGAAAAAAAAAAAAACCCTCTGGGCTAGGAGATAACCCAGTGCTTGCTTCACAAACATAGGGGCCCAAGTTTATCTCCAGGGCCCACATAGAAATATCAGGCATATTGATTGTTACCGACTGCAAGAAGAAGCTTCTCTGATGAGGATCGACAGCTGCACTAATCCGGTTGCAGTGGGTTTATAAAGAGCACATGAGGTTGGAAGAGAAAAGGGGTGAAGGGTGTGAAAGACATCGGAGGAAAGAGAAGGTGGTGGATTTGATCAAAACACATATATATGTATGTAATTCTCAAACAATAAATTTTTAAAAAAACTTTTTAAAGAATATTTTTGAAGTCAGATATAATGGCCTGTTTTTTTTTTTTTTTTTTTTTTTTTTTTTTTTTTTATAATCCCAGCACTGGGCTCTCTAGGGCTCCCTAGCCAGCCTAGCCAGTCCAGCTAGAGCATTAGACAGACCCTGTCTCAAAAGAGATGGGTAGCATTTCTGAGGATAACCCTGGAGTTTATCCTCCAGTGTCTTGCTGTCACTAAAAACCTTATGTTATTAAAACATTTTAACCTCTCCTAAAATAAAATAAATTTAAGAAAAAAAGAAAAAGAAAGGGAAAGAAAAAAAAATTGACCTTATCATGTGACAAACTCTTCTGTCCATATATCTTTATTTGCAAGTGTTCATTGCAGAGAGTCGTTGGTCTGGTTCAAGGCCTCTGGTTTCTGCTAGACTGTCGATGCTGGGCTGGGTCCTGACTAGAACTTATGCTACTGTTGCCCTGTGTTGTGGAAATCTTGCAGCTTTGGGCCTGATTGTGGGAGATTATCATGATGTTTAATGGACATAGAAGGCCCATCCCATTGTGGGTAACACCATTCCTTGGGCAGATGGTTTGGGGCTGTAAAAGAACACTAGCTAAGCGTGAGCCTGCAAACAAACCAGGAAGCAGCGTTCCTCTGTGATTCCTTCTGAAAATTCCTGCTCCAACTTTCCCTGGTTATGGATTCTCTAAGCTGAAACAATCCCTTTCCCAAGCAGCTTTTGATAACGGTATTTGCCCCAGCAAAAAGACCGAACTAGTACAAATGTAAATGATGGGCTATTCTATAGTTTATGAGTGACTCCTGCTCACATTAGGATCACTTACCCAAAAAGAGGGTAGCACAGAGCCCCAGCAGTTATGAAGAATAAAGCTGCACAAAGCTTACGGCTTCCCAGGAAGGGACTTGGGCTGGCTCAGTCCCCACCCAGCTAAGAGCATGCCGGCTCTCAGAGCTTGGCCACCTGCGTCTTGTCTTGTGACAGAGGGGCAGGTGGTCAGCCAGATGTGCCTCAGAGATAAGAATCCACCCCCACCCCACCTCTGGCGCTGCTGAATAACAACACAGGTGTGTTCCAGCTTTCCTATAGCGGCTCAGCGTGGCCTTTAATCCTGATTTAGTACCCTCCTAAGTGCAGGGAGCTTAAGCCCAGGGAACAGACCCAGAGCAATAATATTTGGGCTTAGTGTGAACTCAATTCTTCCCCACTGTTTGGGGTCCAGGATTTTACAGTGGCACATTTTATGACATGAGTTCTCTCGGGATTTATTCCTGCAGGGGGATTCCGGGCTTCCCTGCCTCTAGAATTAACCTGTTCCTACCTAGGAAGCACCCTCTGGTCAACCTCTCCCAACCAGTGGTGCTTCTGTGTGACTTTGCTCCTGGACCGCAAACCAGCAGAGCTCTTCTGTATCCTGACAAGATAATTCAGCCACTCCTTATATACAGTAGCTATGGAGGGCTGGTCCCAGAACCTACAGATGTGCATATACCTCATACAAAGTAATATGACATTTACATATAATGTGTGCAGTCTTCCTAACTACTTGAAATCATCTTTAAATCACTTCTAATACGTGATGTGACGCAAGCGGTGTAACTAGTCTTCATCCTATACATAATACATAGGGAAGAAAAAGAAAAATTCCTCCATGTTTGGTACAGAGAATACATTTTTTTTAAAAAAATGCTTTCAGGTTGTTAGTAGTTGAATCTTCATGAGCACAGCCTGTGAATACTAGGATCTAATTGTGCCATTTTAAGGGACAGGTTTCAGGTCACTAAGAATGGGGAGGAGGAAGGAGAAAGCCAGACCCAGAGAAACCACAGGGAGATAGAGGAGTCAGACGTTCAGGCTTGCAGGTGCCTTCTCGAGCCACAATGACAACAGTTGCTTCGGAGTCTCCCAACACAGAGAGCCAGGCAGCCATGGCCGTGCAGAGACAGGCTTCCGAAACGCCCATACCACCCGCACCCATAGACTCACCTGCTGCAGACTGAAAATATTTGAGAAAAAAAACATCTGAACTAAATATATGGGCTGTTTTCTTTCATTGCTGTATTCCCTAATGACCCAGGCTAACAGCTATGGGCATAGCGCTTGCACTGTCTGCCTTCCGAAGTTGTTGAGAGAGGATTTAAAGCATAGGAGAGGATCCACACGGGTGAGATGCAGGAATCACGCTATTTTCCGTAGAGCAGTGATTCGCAACCTTCCTAATGCTGTGGCCCTTAGTACAGCTCCTCATGTTGTGGTGACCCTTAACCATAAAATTATTTCATTGCGCCGGGCGGTGGTGGCGCACGCCTTTAATCCCAGCACTTGGGAGGCAGAGGCAGGTGGATCTCTGTGAGTTCGAGACCAGCCTGGTCTACAAGAGCTAGTTCCAGGACAGGCTCCAAAGCTGCAAAGAAACCCTGTCTCGAAAAACAAAAAAAAAAAAAAAAAAAAAAAACAAAAAAAAATTATTTCATTGCTACTTTATAAGTGTAATTTCGCTACTGCTATGAATCGTAATGTGACTCTCTGATGTGCAAGCCCTCCCATATGGGACTCCGAAAGGAATCTCGACCCATAGATTGAGAACTGCTGCCACAGAGGGCTTGAGCATCCACAGATTCTGGCATCTGAGGGAGAGGCCGGAGCCAGCCCTGCAGATAAGGAGGCATGGCTGTTTTGGGCAGGTGAAACCGGCAAAGCAGTGATTCTATTTTTTCCAGTAATTACATAGTTCTCTCTGGCCAGAATGAAGACCCTCAATGGGAGGGCTTGTTTTTCGAGGCTTCTAAGGTGAATGTGGCCTGCCTTAGAACTCGTTCTTTTAAAATCAGCGTCTCTGTCCCCAGCTCCATGTTCTGCAGCTGATGTGAAAAGTCTGTCAGGAGAATCGGGTGTCTTTCATAAGATTATGGGAAGCAGCCAGGAATAGTCTTCTCTGGGACTGGGAAGGAGGGGCCAAGGTGCTCTGGGGAGGCTGGGATGCGCCAGTTGAGTCAGATTAGGGAAGGAGGAAAGCTCCCCGCCTGAAGCTGGAGGATTAGGCGGTGAGTAGACAGATTTTTCTTAGCTGCCATCTCACAAATAACAACACAGAGATTTTATTAATTGTGAATGCTCAGCTTTGGGTTAGGCTTGTCCCCAACTAGGTCTTATAACTTAAAGCAACACATTTATATTAATCTATCTTCTGCCACGCAGTGTTACCTCTCTCCCATCATGCACCTCCTGTTTCCTCTCCGTGTGTCACTGCTGAGTCTGCCTTTCTTCTTCCCAGAGTCCTCTCTGTTCCCAAGAGTCCCACCTAACCTCTATCTGCCTAGCTATTGATCATTCAGCTCTTTCTTAAACCAATCAGAAGGCACCTTGTCGAAAACACGTCTTCACAATGCAAACAAGCATCCCGCAACAGCAGTATGTTCATCTAAGAACTCATCAGGTGGGCTGGTGAAGAGTTGCAATGGGGCCTTCTGAACCCACTACAGGTTCAGCTCTCCTCTGACTCCATGGTGTAGTCCTTCTTGCAAAATGCTTCCGCTTATAACATAAAAGTGCTTTGTGCAGTGGAAATTGGGCATTTGAATGTGGCCTTTCTTGGCATTGGAGATATTTAGCATGGTTCTTTCTCTAGTTCTGGGCAAGTGCAGTGACCACAGTCAGCCACGTGACTGAGAGGATGTGACCAGAGCTCTATAATGTCGTATAGCTGAACTTTGATGTAATTTGCTACTGTTGACCGAGGTTTCTGTCCCACCCAGTCCCGCAGCCATTCAGTCCCAAAGACACACAGAGGTCTTATGTTACTTATAAACTGGTTGGTCTATTAGCTCAAGCTCCTTATTAACTCTTATATATTACATCTTAACCCATAATTCTTGTCTGTGTTAGCCATGTGGCTTGGTACCTTTCATCAGAGAGGCATTCTCTTCTTGCTTCCTCTCTGTCTGATGACTGCAAACTGCATCTTTCCTCTTCCCAGAATTCTCCTGTTATCATTGGCCAGCCTATACTTCCTGTCTGGTCACCCCGCCAATACTTCCTGCCCGGCTATGACCAATCAGCACTTTATTAAAATACAAGTGACAGTGTACAGACCATTGTCCCACAGCACTTCCCCCTCCTTTTTTTTTTTTTTCAAAACAAGAACTCTGAATCGAATCTCCTTTGCTTAGTTTTTCTCCTGAGCATTATCCATAATAACTTGTAACTAACATTCTAAACAAAAGCAAACATTCATAAACCATTTTTGGGGAAATGTGGGCATAGCTTTCCAGGCTACTACCTGCTAATTAGGGGTGCTGATAATCTTATGGGGACCTAAAGAAAAATTTGAATTATGGTCAAGTCCTGAATGGACTATTCTGTGAGGCTTGATTATCTCAGCCAGCAATCTTGAAACTGTTCTGGATGCAGGACTCAACAGAAACTCCAACAAAGGTCCTCTGAAATGTTGGAACATCTGGACCTTCTGTTCCTGTTGGAAAGTCTTGAGGGGATCTTCCTTGGTCAAACCTGATTTTTCTTAGCCCCAAATGAATCCACAGCCTCTCATTTCCTGTGGAAACAAAAGCAAAACCTCTTCTCCAGATTAACATATATTTTGACTTTACTTTGAAGTCAAGGCATTTTCAAAATATATAGGTTGAATTAACCCAGCAGCATTTATAATCAAATATCTTTTAGCAGCTTTTGCTTCTTCCTCAGCCATCAAATAATTTAAAGGCAACACAATAACATACAGTATCAACTCTCTGTGTATTTTTAGTCTTTATGTGGCTTTATTTTAAACTCTATTTTATTTTTATTTTTTGGCTTTTTGAGACAGGGTCTCTCTGTATATTTTCGGCTGTCCTGGAACTCACTCTGTAGACCAGGCTCTCCTTGCACTTGCAGAGATCTGCCTGCCTCTGTCTCCCAAGTGTTGGGATTAAAGGTGTATGCCACCTCACCTTGAATTCAGAGATATCTGCCTGCCTTTGCTTCCCAAGTGTTGGGATTAAAAGTGTGTGCCCCCACACCCAACTACTCTCTTTCTTTTCTATTTTAAGGACTTTATCCTTTTTCTTTTCTCTCCCAAGCCTACATATATTTTTAAACACACTAAACCATTTAGAGGTTTTCTTCATCTGAACTTGTCTTTATTGTGTATCTGTAATCCTTTACTGACCAAAATTGCTTCTTAAAATGCTAAGTGCTTCTTAAAAACCTAAGTGTATTGCTAGGACAAATGCGGCCTTGCCTCTTGATTTGCCCAGTCCAACATGGCAGAAGTTCTGAGACTGCCAGGTGGGATCCGTCCTCACCACCTCAACTCTGATAACCAGTTGGCCCATGCTGCCACCCAGTAACTTGCAGCACACTGCCCACACACCCCATTTAAATGCTCAGCCTCCTGAAAGAGCCAGAGTTCATGCTGGCAGCACAGCCCAGAAAGCTGACATTTCAAAAGTGCATGGCTTTTTTTTTTCTGCTACTGCTAAAAATCGTTTGTGTTAGCCATGTGGCTTGGTACCTTTAATCAAGAGGCATTCTCATCTTGCTTCCTCTGTGTCTGGGTGATGACCGCAGACTGCATCTTTCCTCTTCCTAGAATTCTCCAGTTCTCATCATCCCGCCTCTGCTTCCTGCCTGGCTACTGGCTAATCAGTGTTTTATTGGAATACAAGTGACAGGGTACAGACCATTGTCCCACAGCATCCTACTTAGGATGTTTTCAGCTACAACAGGACCACTGCAGCACTGTACTCCATAGCTGTAGGCTAAATGTTTCAAGTGAATGGAGTTATACCAGTATGAGTGTTAAGACTTTAACAACTGGACTTTTTGATTAATTAAAACATCATAATTAGGACAGATTAAGAAGACCAGCTTTCAATTCCCTTTCATATTGCTCAGCACTCCTGGATAACATGACTTGCTGCTATCCATTGCGGTCTCAGGCTCATTTCTGCCTCCTCTTCTTTCCCCCTTCAGTATTACTTTGAGAAACTTTCCATATCTTATAGACTTCTACCAATAGCCATTTTGGTGAGAGCAAATACAGAGATCACAGAATTTCTCCTTGTGTTAGTACTGTCATGGAAACCAACTTGGACACTGGAGAACCCCCACACACTTGTGAGGCAAATGATCAAGACACTGCAATCATGGACACCTGCTAGGACCCAAGCATGGCCTGCCCGGCACCCCAGGAATGCCATGCACCTGGTTAGTGTCTGCGGTCTTGTCCTGTCTATCTACCTGTCCTACTCCAACTCTGAGAGGAGTACAAATCATCAATTCAGACTGTCCTTTGGTCCTGCAACCTCCCCACAATGACCACCAACCCTGCCAAGCTTCTCATCCCCCAGGCTCTACAAAGCCCAGGTCACTGTGTTCATTGTGCATGGGGACGAGCTCCTCTGCCTGTGGTTCTGCTAGATACAGTTGCTCCTTCTCTCTCTTTTTTAAAATTGATTTTTATTGATCTACATTTTTT
>NC_022023.1:28657921-28662630 GCF_000317375.1 Microtus ochrogaster | reverse complement strand
TTTTTTTTATTGAATTATTTGTTCTTTTGATGACCAATTTCTTGAGTCCTTTGTATATTTTGGAGATCAGACAGCCCATGTGTGAAGCTAAGATAGTTGGTTATGTCTAGATCTTTGCATTTAAATTCTTGAAGTTCTAAAAGCAGAAGAAACAAAACTATCAGTCTCTTGAGCAGCCAACGTTGGTGGAGAATCCTGCCCCTCCCCGCCAGACCCCAGCCATGCCTTCCAGGAAGTTCTTCCCAGAGCCTTCCCTGGGTACAGCAGTGAACAGTTGGCTGGATAGAGCCTTCTGCTGGGCATCAGCCTCTTCATCCATGCTGTAGTGCCAGTCTCAAGGGCCAGCACCTGGGCCCAGCCTTTCTGTGGTCCTCTGTACTGGTCCTTTTGTAGTGAGGGTCTTAGCTCCAGGCAGAATGAAAATAACAAATACACCGTACACTGTGCTGTCTGCTAGAGAGAACCTTCCTTTTCTTTCTCAACAGCTAGCTAAACTCCCATTCAAAAAGGAGCACAGCCCCCTGCCTGCCGGCTGAAGACAGCCAGGCATCTTGGAGCCCTGCTTTCTTTGTCCTTAAGGGGCTCATCAGCAGCGTCCCAGAAGGAAGCTAAACAAAAGCTGGGCCTGTCAGAGTTGCCTTAGTAGGCAAAGGCAGAACTTAAGCACATCTGGAAACATCTGCAGGCAAACTCCCAGGTGGGCAGAAAGGGTGCTGGGAAAGGGGATTATAGTCCCCACCCCTCTTCACAAAACAGCAAGCAAATGAAAGAAAAACATTTAATATGTGTAATTATATATAGATGCAGATATAGATATATAAACTCTGGCTACCCCAAGGTAGCTAACATTAGCAATGGAGGTTCATTTTTGTCTACATCTTATAGTGTCTGCCCACGCATGTGCGCACACTCATGTATGATGAAGAAGCCGTAACATACAAGCATAATAAAAAATTTAAATGCCTTTTTAAAAATGCATTCATTTTTTTCTTTTGAACTTCTCCCTTGGACTCCTCACCTCCATCCAGCACTAATCTTTTAAAATCTATTATGGACTCTGGTTAAACATAGTAGATTGGAAATATGCATTAACCTCTGCTCCCTCTCAAAAACCTCACTAAAATGATAGCAAGTGGATAACAGAGGCATTAGCCCTAAAGAACAAAGAGATCAGCGGATTCCTAGGCAGTGACAGGGAAGCACACAGAGCTCAGGGCACACAGAGGACACAGCACAACAGATTTCTCTAAGAGACAACCTACATATGAGAAAGAGAGAGGAGAGAGAGAGGGGGGAGAGAGAGGAGAGAGAGAGGAGAGAGAGAGAGAGAGAGAGAGAGAGAGAGAGAGAGAGAGAGGAGAGAAGAGAGAGAGAGAGGAGAGAGAGGGGGGGGAGAAATAGGGGAGAGAGAGGAGAGAGGGGGGGAGAGAAATAGGAGAGAGAGAGAGAGAGAGAGAGAGAGAGAGAGAGGAGAGAGAGAGAGAGAGAGAGAGAGAGAGAGAGAGAGAGAGAGAGGAGAGAGGAGAGAGAGAGAGGAGAGAGAGGGGGGGGAGAGAGAGAGAGAGAGAGAGAGAGAGAGAGAGAGAGAGAGAGAGAATGAGAATGAATTATAATCTCCAAAGAAGAAAAGAAAATCATATCCAAAAGACTGTGAATGAGTCAGTCACAGTTCCATATGCCTGGAATCTCAGCTCTCAGAAGCCTGCGGCAGAGGACCCTAAGTCCGATGCCAACTTGAGCACCATAATGAGTTCCAGTCTAAAGCTTGGATTGAATGATAAGACCCTGCCCCCCAAAAGTTGTGAATGGTGGCACTTCTCAATGTTCATTAATACTAAACTGGACTTCCAGCTACTGCGTGACACCCAGCCAACTAGATGGAGTCAGATATGAAGGTTGGCTGGAGACTTTCCGATGTTCAGTGTCTTGAAAACGAACCTCCCTGGACTTCCTTTACCAAAAGCCACCACCAGTGGTCAGAGAGATGACTCACTGGTTCAGAGAACTTGCTGCTTTTCCACAGGACCCAGGTTCAGTTCCCAGGACCCACATGTCAGCTCACAATCATCTGTAACTCCAGTTCTGGGGGACCGATGCCCTCTTCTGACTTCTGTGGGTACCTGTACTCACGGACACACACCCACACAATCATATACACACACAATTAAAAAGATGTCATATTTTTTAAAGTTATTATCAAATAACCAAGCCTATCAAGAAATAAGAACACATGGGATCCGACCAGGTGGCGGGAAAGGCCATAAAGACGGTCAGACAAATCCTAGTACTACAGTTGTGTAGCAAGCACTAGAACAACCAGACTGAGTCACCCTGCTTCAGGGGAGAAAATGGAGGGCACGTGTCTCCAGCTTTACAATATTGAAAGCAACATGGTAGGGAAGATGTAGAGTTCGGTGATGTTAAAAATTAAAACACTCAAAAATATAATTTAAAAAAAGAAAATGCAGCGAGAGTTAACTTCAAGTATATAAAGACTGGAAGGGAATTATAGAAACAGTACATGAGTTACACATAAGTAATTTTTAAAACAAAGTCATCAATACATTAAATTAACTCTACTTCAGAACTATGCTATCACCCTATAAGAAAGGTGCAGAAATCTGAGTAGGGAGGAGGTGAAGAGTAACGGTGTGAAACATCTGTATCTTTATCTTCCTTAACCCAAGTCAATGACCAAAATAAAAACAAAACTGAAAGAGCATTGTGTAGAATATATAAGTAAATAGCAAAGAAACAGACACACAAATCAGAGATGATCGTTCCAGGGACAAGCACTGTTGGTGCATCTGTTTTCTCTCTCTAAATGTATATGTTTATATACACTCATACACGTATCCACTGCTAAGTCATAGTACTAGAATTAAGGCAGACGTATTGCATATCATCTGTACTGTTTTTACTGATAGGTGATAGATGTAAGTATACACACATTTATCAAAGAATATTGTATTATATAACTTTGCACTTTGTCCTACATATGTCACAAAATTCTTCGAACTCAAGTGTTGTTGAATCAACTTTTAAAAACATATATTTCTGTGAATTCTTTGAGAATTTCGTGCAGTGTATTTTAATCCTATTCACCCACATTTCCCCCTTAACTCCCCCCAGATTCACTATTCACCATTTTCCAACTTTGTCCTTTTGTTTTACTCTTTTAATGACCCATCAAATCCAGTTCCTGCTACCCATACGCTACTCATGCAGGTGGGGGCCAGCTAATGTAGCATGGTTGTCCCTCTCCCGGAAGCCATGAGTTATCAGTAACTCCAGTTAGTGGATGGGGCTGTGAGCTCTATGTGAGTTAAGTGGTCCTGTCACGTACAGAAGACAACTTTGTTCCTGTCCTCCAACCTTCAACTTCTTGTTCTTATAATTTTTGATGCCCACTTCTGCAATGTTCCCTGAGCCGTGGACATGGGTGATATGGATGCTCCATTTGTAGCTGAGTCCTTCACTGACACTTACTCTCTGCACTCTGATGAGTTCTGAGTTTCTACCTTAATATCCACATACTTCATGACCATGGCATTATGCTCATTTAGCAAAATAATAGTAGTATACTCATCACTGGACCTGTGAGCTCCCCAGTCCTGGATTTGCATGCCCAGATGTACAGTACTAAGCATGTATTTCCTCCTGAGCTGCAAGCTTTAATTATAGTCAGATTAGTTAACCCCCAAAACATTTCTGCCACGGTTGTATCGGGGCATTTCATGCTACTTCAGTCATTATTGGGATTTCATAAAGGGTGGGTAGAATGTTGTTACCTTTCTCTCACAGCAGCTGACATGGTACTGCTGGTACTCTGACAAGCTAGCCAGCAGAAAGGCGGCCTCCTGGTCAGTATCAACCTGATTTCTTCATGTGCTAGGATGAAAGTGTGCATGTGTCTTCAATGATAGGTCTTACCATCGAGTTTTAGTAGCTAACCCAGAAAAATGGCCTGTACTGGTTTGGGAGTCTCTGGGATACATCTGTCCAACATCTCAAAGGCCATTCATTGTGACCAAATGAGCTTCCTCCTAGAGAGGAACAGTTGGCTCAACATACATAAATCAATAAATGTAGTGCACTATATAAATAAATTTAATGACAGAATGTAACAGGAATGGGGGCCTGCTTGTTGTTGGGGTTTTTGTCCTGCCCGATACCCCACAACTGTTTAGCCCCAAAGAAAATCACACATAGGTCTCCACAAATTATAAGCTGATTTGCCCATTAGCCTCTCTCACTGGCTAACTCTCATATCTTAATTAACCCATTTTTCTGATCTATGTTAGCCATGTGGCTCAGTACCTATTTTCAGTGAGGCAGATCTCATCTTGCTGCTTCGGTGATCTGGGCAGGAGTGGGAGGAATCAGCTTCCTCCTTCCCAGAATTCTCCTGTTCTCATTACATCATTTCTACTTCCTATCTGGTTTTCCCATCTATATTTCCTGCCTGGCCAATCAGCATTTATTTATTACATGATTGACAGAATACAGACAATTCTCCCACACCAATAGAAGCCACACAAATATCTTGATTGATACTGTAGAGCATCAGAAAAAAGTTCATCATGCTTTTATGATAAAAGTCCTGGGGTTGTTAAGGGGTATGCTGCTTCTGTTCCTAACATCTGTCCCATAGGTCACTGTATCTGGGTTTGCACTGGTACCATTTTGTCTTTGTTACTATAGTTCTG
>NC_022023.1:28644455-28652479 GCF_000317375.1 Microtus ochrogaster | reverse complement strand
GGCCTTCTGAGACTATCTAAACGTAAGCACCCCCGCAAGCCTCCATCATGCTGTGGTTCTTTTTAATTTTTTATGATTTATTTATCTTCATTTTATGTGCATTGGTGTGAAGGTGTCAGATCCCCTGGAACTGGATTTTCAGACAGTTGTGAGCTGCCATGTGGGTGCTGGGAATTGAAGCCGGGTCCTCTGGAAGAGCAGTCAGTGCTCTTAACCGCTGAGCCATTTCTCCAGCCTCCATCATGCTGCGTTTTATTGCTTAAGGGTGGCGTGCCCAGCTTACCCTGGTGCTGGTTAGTTTTATGTCAAGTCAACATAAACTAGAGTCATCTGAAAGGAGGCTGTAAAGCATTTTCTTAAGTACTGTACTGGTTGATTTGGAGGGCCCAGTGCATTGTGGGTGGTGCCCTCCTCCCCCTCCTTCACTCCTTCTTCCTCCTCTTCGTCTTCCTCTTCTTCTTGCCTTTGCTCGTGGGCCTCTTTGTCTATGCTCACTGTGCCGCGTTTCTCTCCTCTGCACATTAGCTGACATGTGCATCCAATGAAGCCATCTCAAGAGGGTTCCCCAAAAGGATGACACATGGGTGGGCTAGAACAGACCTGGGGGAGCACTGATTGATCTGCGGTGTGCCCCACCCATTTTTATCCACACAACAACACGGCACATCTGTGTCCTGTCCTAGCCTGTCTTTGAGAGGGAAAGGTCACATCCCTAACTATGATGGCCCACGTAGAACAAGTGGCATGGACTTGAGATTGGACACAGGACACACACCCACACACGCACAAGGGACACTGCTTTGTCACCCAGTTAATTGGAGAAGTGCACCTTGGTGGCTTCTAGGAGGGAGTTTCCACCTACCCTCTCTGGGCCCAGACACTCACCCTACAGCTACCTGGACTCCCTGGGAACCTTGCCACAGTCCGTACTAGTCAAATCTTTGTCAATTTGACACAAGTATTATTTGGGAAGAGGAACCTCAATTGAGAAAATGCTTCCATCAGATTTCCTGTAAGCGAGTGTGTAGGGCACTTTCTTGATTAATGATTGATGTTGGCAAGCCCCAGTCCACAGTAGGGTGTGTGGTGCGCATTTGGGTAGGTGGTCCAGGGGTGTATAAGAAAGCAGAATGAGCAAGCCATGAATAAACTAGCCAGTAAGCTGCACTCCTCTGTGGCTTCTGCTTCAGTCCCTGCCTCCAGGTTTCTACCTTGAGTACCTGCTCTGACTTCCCTGAGTGATAGAGTGTGACCTAAGAGTTAGAAGTTGACATAAATCCTTTCCTCTCCACCTTGCTTTTAATCATGTGTTTTCCCTGCAATGAAAACCTTAACTAAGTCATAGTCCAGCAAGGGGCCTTGGACACCAGTGCTGGAGGATCCCCAAATCTTCACCATGTGCCCCCACCCCCACCCCAGTTCAGCCACCACTTTCTCAAAGTAGATTTCACGTCCAATTCCCATTTGCTAAATCTCTCTCCTAAAAACCATGCAGCGGCGCGGGGAGGAGGGACGGTGGATTAAAGCTGATTACAGATGTTACAGAAGCCATCTAGACTCCGGGCACCAGGTGGGAGTCCAGCAGGAGGGTGGGAAGCAGCCCAGCTCCTCCCGAGTCCCCCGCGTGCCTAGCCTGGTTAAAAAGAGCCGTGTGTCTCTTGTCTCAGCCCATCGGGGATTCCCATGTGAGGCTGGGCCTCACAGGGAAGGCAGGGGCACCCATGGGGTCCCTCAGGAAAATGAGCAGCTCCTTCAAGCGTGGCTCACTCAAGAGCTCCACTTCGGGGTCCCAGAAGGTGAGTCAAGTTGGCTTGATGCCCAAGGGCAGATGGGCAGCGGGGTAGAGGGACGTGGGTCTCTGTTCTGTGTGAGTGTTGCTCCAGTGAACTCTTGCCTTCCAGGTGTGTATGTGTGTGTTGAGTGTGTTGAGTGTCTATGTGTTGCATGTGTATGTTGTGTGTGTGTGTAGGGTGTGTATGTTGTGTGCATATACTGTCTTCCACATCAACCTCCCTTCTTAGGAGGTAGACCCCACATTTCCTGTCTCTGTCCCACGCCCTTTCTCTCCATTCTCTCACTCAGAATGCCGCATGGCTACCTTTGGGCCGCGTCCCCATGACATCCTTTGTCTATACCACAGGGCACCACTAAGGGCTCCTATGTGGCCCCCTTGCCCCCTGCTTTGTTCTGTTTGAAGATTCATAAAATTACCGAGGAGACTTGGGATAATTGATGCCCGAAGTGTGAGCCTCACCCTCAGGGCATGGAGCACACCAGAGGAAGTTGAGTACTGGTGCTTCTAGCCGGGGGAAGGGTGTCCTGAGTGTCCTGAGCTGGGCCTGGGTTCTGTGACCTCAGAGCAGGCTGTGTGGAAGTCCCCTATTGTGTCTGTTAGGCTCATTTGTCTGCCATACAAGGTGACTACACACCAGCCCAGGAGTGAGTGTCCCTAGGCACCTTGGACTTCAAGAAGGGGTCCTTTGGATCCAGGCTACTGTGACCCATGCAACTGGGCACTGGAAACCTGTCTGAGAGTGACTAGAGATGAAGAAAACCAGACACAAGTAACTGAAAAGCTGGGATCCTGTGGGTGATGGCCTCAGAAGGAGGCATACCAGCAGCTTGGGTACTCGGTGTATTTGGTCAGCTAATCTGTGTTTATTATATACAGTATGGACAAGGAGGCTGCTCAGCTGATCGCGGTAGATGGTCTCTGCAGAGGAACAGCCTTTTGAGGGTGTGTCCATGAAGTCATCTGGGACTAGGAAGCTCTGTATGGTTTATGCTACTGTTAGCCATTCATCAACATCCATACTTGGACCAGGGAAAGGTCTGGCCATTCCCATGAAACAGAGGCACTGGTGTCCCTGACATGGCCATGCTCATGTCGTGAATGCTCATTCAAACAGGCATACACTCTTCCCACACTTGGTGGCCTGAATAGGTCATCTTACATTCAGCGGACCTCAGGTAGAGCCCAAGCCAGAAGGCAGAGGCTCCTGAACACTTGTTGAATGCATGGGTGTTAGAGATGGTGCTGATCCTGTTCCTTCTAAGACACTTCTCCTCCAGAGGGTGAGGGACAGGAAGGAGACGGTATGAGCAGAAGAGCGCTTTCCCGAAGTAGCTTGTTCTGAACACTGGCGTGCCAGCCAGTGCTGTGGTCAATGTTGGGGATAGAAGCCAGGGCAGCAGTGTGAGCCAGGTGAATGCCCTGTGGACCATCAATCATCCCTCAGGAGCTGGCCAGGTTGTGGTCTCCCTGCATGTCAACAGCTGGGTATGCATCCAGCCAGGAGCCTGAAAACACACACAGAAAATAGGAAACTATTCTTTTTAATAGTTAAGGTTTTTCCCAGTTTGAAGAATAGAGAAGATCCACCCCAAAGGGCTCTTGGTGGGTGGGTGGGGGGTGGTACATCTCCCCGTCCTCCCAGGCCTGTGAGAGTCACCATTCTTCCTCCGGAGCCAGCACACCCACAGTGTCTTGTAAATTAGCATTTGCAGATCTACTACCACACTTGGCAGGAACACGACATTCATCCGCACGCCACTAGCTACGCACTAGCTACACGACTGCACCCACATAATGCTGCAGGGCCTCCTCCCCAGAACACAGCTGCTCGTGCTAACTGATAAGAGCCGCTGAAAGGGAGCAGGCTGTGCTGTTCTGGGATCCCATGTTTCTGACCGCCCTCTGCCTGGTGTGGAGTCTGGGCGTGGGGGAACTCAGCTCAGGGAAGATGCACTTGGAGTTTGGTCAACATTGAAAGCTAGCACCTTTCTCTTTCCACCCCCTCCCCCTCATTTCCCTCTTCCTTTCCCCCTCCTGCACGCCCTCTCCTGCCAGCTCTTTCCTCCTCCCCCTCCGACTCCCCCCAGGACTATGCACCCAACTTTACTTCACATTTAAGAAGAGGATGCCCCTCCCCTTTCCAAGGTGATCTCATCCCAAGACAACTGAAGGTGACCTCTTGCCTGTGCTGGCAGTGTGAGCTGCGTGTGGGAGCAAGGCCCTGGGTCCCATCGCCTGTACTTCCCACCACCTCCAAACCTGAACTCCCCAGACCCTCCCTGCCTGCACCTGACCTAGTTAATGGCTCAGCACTCCGTTTGTCCCGGGCTTTTTTTTTTATGACAATCTTCAGGCCGAGAATGAGAGCACAGAAGGGAAAATGAAGATGAAGAACAGTTCTTAGGATCCTTTTTTCTTCTTTTTTTTCCCCAACGATGTAGTCCAGGCTGGTCTTGAACTCAAAGCAACCCTCCTGCCTGAGGTATCCCCCTGTTCAGCATGTCACAGAAACCCCATCCCAGCCTAAGTCCAGTGCATCCTGGGAACACGACTCCAGCTCCAAGCCATGGAGTGTGCACACTGGGAGAGCCCCACAGTGCACATCGGGGCATTGAAGGCTCTGCTAAGTCTTGAGGAATAAAACCCGCACTTCAGCAGAGTTCCTGAAAGAAGCCCTTGCCTTTGTGAGGGTCACATGACCCTTGGTAGAGCCCAGGCTAGGAAGCATTCCATTAGGGTGCAGGGAATGGGTGAGCCCAGGCTAGGAAGCATTCCATTAGGGTATAGGGAATGGGTGAGCCCAGGCTAGGAAGCATTCCATTAGGGTATAGGGAATGGGTAAGCCCAGGCTAGGAAGCATTCTATTAGGGTGCAGGGAATGTGTGAGCCCGGGCTAGGAAGCATCCTGTTAGGGTGCAGGGAACAGGAGAGTTGGTTCTGGAGGATGAGCAGAGGTGAGCTCCAGTAGCACACAGCACAGAACAGGCTGCTCCTCCCACTAGCCAGCACTGCCTGGAACAGTGGTTCAGTCTTCAGGACACTATAACCCTTTATTTCATACAGTTCCTCATGTTGTGGTGACCCCAACCCTAAAATTATTTCATTTCTACTTCATGAGTGTAATTTTGCTACTGTCATGAATCATACTGTAAATATCTGGGGTCGCAACCCAAAGACAGAGAAACACTGGTCTAGAGGATGCACCAAGCAGAGGACATCAAAGTGTTCCTGAAAGACAAACGGAAGAAAAAGATGTTGCCATCCAAACTTACTATGAAACTGTCAACATTCCCCAAAAGGAAATGTGCGAATTTCAGAACCAACATCTGTCGACTGTGAGGCGGAGGCGGGTTGTTGAAGCACGGGGCCCAGCTCAGCTGCAGCACATCTGTGAGTCTCTGCTCAGAGGCCCCGAGAGCCAGGAGGCAGCAAGCCCAGTGTGTGGAGGCAGAGAACGCAAGGCACCCTTCTCTGAGCTGTTGTGCCGTTTCCTCGGGGCAGAGCCAGGCGTGGCACTTTAGAGATCAGGATGATCCTGGTGGCTCTCAGGGACCTCTAAAATACCCCTTTTCTCCTACCCCACGTTAAAGCCAGCAGATGTCCCTCTCTGCTCCCCCGCTTGGCCATAGATGCACTTGTCCAAAGCAGAGCCTCTGGATGCTGCAACTGCACCCCACACTTCTGCAACCCTGTCTTTCAAAGTTGGTCGCAGCCTGGCAGGGGCCCTCCCCCCCAGGCTTCTGGTTCCACCCTGTCTTCTCTCATTCTTTGCCTCTGGGATTCGGGAATAGGCAGAGCAGTTCCAAGGCCAGCTTCTAGCGGGGCCTTCCCAGCATCTGTGGGGTCTTGCACCTGCTCACATCCCCAACAGGTACTTCCCACACAGAGCTGAGACAGGGCTTCGGTGAATCTAGGTTGCAATGACATTCCATGGATAGAGCTTTCACATCAAGGCTCTGACCACCCTTGCCTGCAGGACTCCAGCTAAGGATTTTGCTGTGTGATAACAGAAAAGTTATTCAACCTCTCCGGGCTTAATTTTCTCATCGATAAGGTGGACTTTCCTGCATCCATCACTGAAGATGTCTTCAGTTCCCACCTGCCTTATGTCACTAGGCTACCCTTGTTAGGAGTATAGATTTAATGTTTACAGTACCAACTGAAAAGCAAAACCCCAAACGAGCACAAAAACCGATTGTAGGGAGGGAGCTCTTTGTGGCTTTGTTCTTTGTTGCTTTTCTCTGCAAATCTATTGTGGTGTTTGGACAAAGGCTGCTCTTTGATAAATGCGCACGCCTCCTTTCTCCCACAAACACACGTCAGCAACAGCCGCCTTTTTTGGGGAGGTGGGAGTCTAGAATGTCCAGTCAGAAAACAGCAGCAGACCCTCCAGGGGTGGACTTCCCAGGGAGTCAGCTGTGCTGAGAAAGTGCTGTGAAGAGGGACCAGAGAGGGGCCCGTACATCAGGGTAGGGTGTACACTGTGCAAAAGCCTCAGGGCTGAGGAAGGGAGCCGAGCCATGCTGACCTCCACAGGAAGAACATATGGCTCGCGGGAACAGCCGATCCACAGGCTAGAGAGTTGGAGGGGACTTGGGACACAGGGGATCGAGATGAATGGGAGGGATGTGTGAAGGGAAAAGGTGCCCCAGTACCTGCTGATTCTCTGGGCCACGATGCAGGCTTCATCTGCAGTTGACTTTGCCCTTTGATAGAACCTTGGCCCAAGAGTAAGGAAAGTTCGCAGGGAAAGAGCAACTTGGGGTTTAACTTTTGAGCAAGTTGAGATGGCACGGTGGTCCTCTTGAAGCAGCTAGACTTGAGCCATGAGATGGTTCAGGCAGACACTGGGCACGCAGCTGGAGGAAATGCCCCCATGAGCACCGAAGGCTGAAAGCAGCCTGCAGTGTGTATTTCAGGCCAAAGACAAAAGATCCTGTGTGCAGAAGCACAGCACAGCAGATGCTGTTGTTAGAGGCAGTGGGATCACAGGCCACCTATGCCTCCTACTGCCTTGGGGACACCGGGGAGCTCAGGTGGCTCTTCCCACTTCACCACCCATCCAAAGGAAGCAGAGCCCCTCGGTCTCCAAGGAAGGAGTGGCCACACCCTTCCCATTCCTCTGATAGTGTATGCACAAGGAATTCATTGGCAGTGCCTGGTGGTCTTGGCTAAGACAGAACTAAACACACCTCAGTTCTTCAACTTCATTACTGTCCCACATCATTCAGATTCTCTCTGGTTTGAATTTCTGTGATTTTATTCACCTATGTCCTTGGTTCTTAAGAACAGCAGGTTCTTAAGTGCTTTCAAGGCTTATTTTTTTATTCTCTCTCTCTTTCTGTGTGACACGTGTATTACATTTTCCCTACATGTATGAGTGTAGTAGCTAGCGTGTGTGGAAGTCAGAGGACAGCCCCAGGTGTCGCTCCACACCTCCCACACAGTGTGTGACAGACAGGCTGTCTGGCCCCCTAGCTTGCAAGAATTCCCCTGTCTCCACCTTCCGTCTCACTGTAGGAATTCTGGGACTACACACATGCACTATCACAACCAGCTTTATATAAATGTGGGTTCTGGGATGTGAACTCAGGTCCTCATGTTTGCACCGAACCATCTCTCCAGTCTTATTTTTTAATCTTAAACTGGCAAATGAAAATTGTGTATCTCTATTATGCATAACACGATACTTTGAGGTATATTTTCAAAAAAAAAAAAAGCCTTTGAGCTTTCTTCCTTCTCCTGAGAAACCCGTAATTAGCTTTGGTGGTATATTACTTATATAGAGTTCTCTGCTTGAGGGAGCATGCACTACTGTGTGTGTGTGTGTGTGTGTGTGTGTGTGTGTGTGTGTGTATGTGTGTGTTTGGGGGGAGGGGATTGCACACTCATCCAGGGGTCTTGGCAGTGTTTCTAACCTAGGATTTGGGGGAGGAGAGTCGATTTTTTTTTCTTACATTCTCCACACTGAGACTCCCTGCAGCAAAAGGCAGATTAGCACAAGTAGCTGGAACAGATGTTTAATGGCACGATCACCTGCCATATACACGGGAGAAAATGCAGAGAGGCTTGCACGTCTTCAGAATCTTTTTCTCTACCTCTGGTGTACATACAGCTCTTGAGTAAAGACAGAAAAAAGGGTGTGGGCAAAGGCCTGTGCAAACAGGATAGGGCTTATTCTGCAGGTGTGTGTGTGTGTGTGTGTGTGTGTGTGTGTGTGTGTGTGTGT
>NC_022023.1:28638990-28644355 GCF_000317375.1 Microtus ochrogaster | reverse complement strand
GTGTGTGTGTGTGTGTGTGTGTGTGTGTGTGTGTGTGTGTGTTGGGGAGAGGGCTATTCACATGAATGCAGGTGCTCTCAGAAGCCAGAAGACAATCCTGGGTCTCCTGGGGCTAGAGTTTCGGGAGCTGTGAGAGCCACCCTTCATGGGTGCTAGGAACGAAATTCAGGCTCTCTGCAAGAACAGTATGTGCTCTTATCTGGTGAGCCATTTCTCCAGCCTCATCTAGGAGAATCTCTTAGGACATGGAGTGACCTTTGCTTTCTAGTGAGGAGAAGCCATGCCAAGCACCGAGACCCTTTCAGAGATGAGCATTTTCCTTCTGGAAAGGGCACTTCTACTTCATTCTCAAAGAGTTGCTTTTGTCCACGGTTTTCCAAAATAACTCACTCAAAATAGTCCTTCTAAAGAGGCGTATCTGGTCTCCTAAGAGCCTTGAAACCCATCAGGACATTTTTTTTATGCTTTTCTGTGTTTTATTTTTACCCACCCCGTGTGCGTGAGTTGCATGCGTGAGTGCGTGCATGTGCGTGTGAGTGTATGCACTTGTACCATAGTCTCCATGAGAGATCAGCTTACCTGCCGGTCCTCACATCTTCACCGTGTTTGAGGCGGGGTCTTTCGTAGTTTGCTGCTGGATATTGTGTGTCGGGCTTCTAGAGATTCTCCTGTCTCCACTTCCCATCTCTCTACAGAAGCACTGAGATTCCGGTTTCACACCACACACTAGATGGTACACGGGCTCTTAGCGTCCAAAACCAGGTCTTCATGCTTGTGTGGGAAGCCCCTTGCTCACTGAACCATCTCCGCTGCTTCTTCTCGGTGCTTTATAAGATTCTTCGAAGCGGCCAAAGCCATTTTGAGGAAAATGGGGATCAGAAATGAGGGACACAGTGAACATGGCTAGGCATACCCCTGCCCTGCTAGGTCCAACACAGCCTTCCTTGGCCACGCTCATCATTAGCATCCAACCACATGGACCTCCAACTGCTCCTACAGGCTGGCCTAAGAGGGGCCTAAGTACCAGCCAGCCCCTCTCCCCAGCGGCCTCATCACAGCCAGCTACTGTACCGTTTGTTCATTCCTCTACCCATAAACTCTGAATCAGCCGTTCCTGTGATGATTTCCCACACCTGAGAGGTCCCCATGAAGAAGGGGACTCTCTTGTTCTCCACGCGTGTGTTTCTACAGAGTCCAATATGTCCTGAGCCCCCTGAAACAAATGTGCTTTTGACTATCCGTTGTCATGGTTACTAGCAAAAGATTCATTGGCCACTGGAACTACTAAGGGGACCTCCCTCTGTGGGCAGCCAATGCCCTCTATAGTCCACTAGCAGGACATTTTGGGTACTCAATAAGGGTCATGGGCCACACCTGCCTGGTGTGAAACTGGAACTGGAGCGCCGAAACAGTGAGCCTTTGCCATGAGGTCACTTTAGACTGGGCAGTGGTGTGTCCCGAACAAGTCTGCTCCAAGTGGCCAGCCCACGATGCAGGGGGACATGTGTGTGACTGTTGATCTATAAGGCCCTCACTTTCCATTCCCCTTAGCCCTGGTACCCGGTTAAATTCCTACCTGCTCTTTCTGGTTTAGACTCAGCCTTTCCTACTCGGGCACCCACAGGGGCAACCACTTGCTTTGGGCCTGGCAGAGCCTCTAGTATGGAGTAAGGCAGAACCTCTGCTTTCCCAGGCTGCCAGTGTGGCTGGGCATCAAGCTAGAACGATGTGGTCTGAGGTGGGCATAGTCTGTGCGTTGGGAGACTAGCTCCTTTAGCAGAGAGATCTAGGGGTTGTTACAGGGAGGGCAGGAAGGAAGCACACGTGCTGGTCCCCTGCTTAAGGATCAAGAGCTCAGTCCCACCTCCCCAGACAACGGGTGCTGGGTGCTGGCCGGGCCTGGGCATAATCTTCCTAATGGCCCAGGCAGCCGTATAGCATCTGCTGGTGCCTGATGCCCGAGGAATATCTGCTTACATGTGATTAATGGCTGTCAATAAGACTTTGATCCTGGAAAAGCAGGCCTGGCCGCTGAGCCCAGCTACCAGCATGACTTTGTTCTGCTGGGATTTGGACGCCATTTCAGTGAAGAAGGAAGAATGGTGCTCATGGGTAGCCCAGAGAGAGACAAGGGGAGACAGGGCTGAGGCTGATGGTGAAGGTGTCAAAGCATCCAGGGGCAAAAGTGTCCCCAGTCCTAGGACCCCAGCTCACTGACCCCAGTTCCCCCTCCCTGGACCTTAGATAAAGTCCCTGGACCAATCCCTGCCCGCTATGCTCTACACTAGCTATACACCGAATGCTGCAACAATCAACAATCTGTACCTACATCTCGCTGCTCTGGCCCATCTCATCTCCTCATCCTGGCCAGGCAAACAGCTGTCGGTGGAAAAGGCCAAATGCCAGGCAGGGCAGGAGGCAGGTTCCTTCAATTACTGGATCCCAAGACTGGCCTAGCACCCAGGCAGCCCCTCAACTCTAGAAAAGACTTATTTCCTGACCCACATAGAAGAACACTCATGTATTGTGAGCCCTTTATGTCCTTAGCTTTGAATCCATGGATTTAAACAGACTTTTTTTCTTATTACTATCTCCTAACTAATAGAGGATAACATGATCTGCGTGCTATTTAGGGCTTAGAGTGTAGCTTAGTGACTTAGTAAGTGAAAAGACCTGGGTTCAAGCCCCAGCATCCCCAAAATACATATATCCATATCTTCACTCAATATGTACACAGAACATGTGTGTTCTTGTAGGTAGTCTATGTCATCCAGGTGTGTCTCAAGAATCCACATAGGTTCTATGCTCATACAACATTGTCTTGTATAAGGGACTTGAGCACTTGCAGATTTGACAGACCTTGGAGCCCTGTAACCAGTGACTCGGGTACTTAGGAATAACTGTACCCCCAAGTACACCCTTGCTGAAGTCCAGGCCTCATGCTATAACGTGGAAGAGAAGGGGCTGGGTTGCCAAAACCACACAGGTTCTAAGAGGCCACAGAGCCTGTGGAAAGACCTCTGTCCAGGAGACTTATGGGTGTCACATCATACTCTCCAGAGTTTTCTAAGCCATGGGCCGTGTGTCACGTGCCCCCAGAGCCACCACAGCCCTCTGGCTTCTGGGGGCTCTCTTTAGCACACACGAAATGTATTTTCAGATTATCCTTCATAAAAGGTTTTCGCTCCTACTTCTAAAACTCCTATGACTAACGAGATTGGTCTGGGCGAGTTTCTAACTGACATTTGTGCAGCTCAGTAGTTTGACTAAAAAAAAAAAGCAGCAATTTGATAAATTACTTTTATGGAAAGCAAAGGACAGCTAGGGCTCGGGTTGGCTCTGAAAACAACCAGCAGGGGGCAGCAGAGCGCTGAGCTGGTAGCACCTGGCTCACCAGCAGGGAAAGGTAGATGGACTGGCAGACCAGTTAGCAGAAGTTGGTACTGTTGCCAGAGCAACAGCAGCTCAAGGGTCCCTAACCCTCCTCAAGACTCCATGGCAAGAGATACCCCAAGCTCTGGGAGTCCCCTAAACTGACCCACAGTGGAAGGCAACTCAGCCAGTTAGCCAAGGTGCATGAGGCACTCAGAAGGATGAAACTTGCTTGTGACAGAGGTGGCTAAGTCCCTCTTTGGAGTCATCTCTACCTGGCAAGCCCCAGAGGTGGCTGCCACTCTGACAGCATGCAAGCCTTTGGCACTTCACTGGGAAACATCTATTGGAGATCTGTGGTAACATTTGTTGGTTACAGTGCAAAATAATAGGCACACCTTCTTGTCTTAATTTTTTTCAAACATTTCAAGATGGCAGTAGAGTAGGAACCCAAATTCAGGGTGTTTCCTATAGGACCCCACGTGACAGCACAGTCCCCCCTGCCCATGAAGATGCCCTTGGCCATCCTTAGCCCAGAGCCCACTTGCAGTGAGTTTTGAGCAATGGATTGTGTCTTAGGGTTTCCATTGCTGTGAAACAGTAGGACCAAAACAACTCTGGAAGTAAAGGGTTGACTTCACCGACATTTCTCTATCACTGTTCATCAGTGAAGGCCGTTAGGGCAGGAACTCAAACAGTGTAGGAGCCTGGGGCAAGAGCAGCTACAGAGGCCCCTGAGGAGTGCTGCCTACTGACTTGCCCACCATGGCTTGCTCATTCGACTGTCTTACAGCACCCAGAACCACCAGCCCTGGGTGATCCCACCCACAACAGGGTGGGCCCACATCAAACCCCTAATTAAGAAAATGCCCTACAGGCTTCTTTACAGTGCATTCTCACGGAGGCCATTTTCTCAACTGAGGTCCCCTCCGCTCAGGTGACTTCATCTGTGTCAAGTTGACGTGAGACTAGCCAGCACAGGCGACTTCACGGTTCCAAGACAGAGAATCCTGCCCTTCTTCCCTTCCAGGAATGGGATGGATTCCTGGCATGCACCCCACGAGCCATTGTGGCCCCTGTGGGAATAACTCTCTTGTGGCATTTAAACCGTGTTAGCTTGTGTTTTGGGAGACCGAGATTCCTGGTATTTGAGCTCTTTGGTTCTACAAGCATTAGTTATTCCAAGGAGTTCTGAGGCCCACCTGCGAGCATGGCTTCCTGGGAAGACAGCTGTAGTTTCCCCAGATAGAGGTGGGAACAACAGGCCAGAGTAGTGATTCCAGCCAGTTCCAGCCTGGCGAGCCATTGAGGTTATTGGGGTTACTTGAAGAAGTACAGGTGAGTCAGACAGTGCAAAAAGATGTATTACTACAGTTGTAGCACGGTTTGCAGATGCTCCCCTCCCCCCCAAAACTGCCAAGAGTCTCCTCTCTCTCTCAGAAATGGTTTACTGCTCGTGAAACTTCAGGGAGAGCCTCTGAGACGGGACTTCTGGTGAGCTGGGTAGGCCTTGCTTCCCAGCACACCAGAGAGTGGCGTTTCAATCAAAGGACACAGCTACACATCATCTTCTTCTCTCTCCCCCGGGGACCCGCCACGGTCACACAGTTCCACCTCACTTGCCTCTTCCTCACTAGACCGCCCTTGCCCCTCGACAGGCAGCTGTAGGAGGTTTAGCTGTTGTGTAGGCTCAGGAATGACGTAAAACTGAAGCTATCCCGAGATGCTGCAGCTGCCTGTCTGTCCTCAGCTGTCCCAAAGCTCTGCCCCTTGTCAATTTCCTCCCCACACCCGCCGCACCTCCTTTTTCTTGCGGAACCGTTGGCTGTCATTCAGAATTCCCTTGCCTGAGTCTTTCTGCTCAGAATCTTGCCTTACCCAGAAATTCAGTCCGTAAGAGGATTTTTGTAGGTTAGGTACACAACTCAGTGGGAAAACACTTGCCCTGGTTTTGATTCCTAGCAAACACACACACACACACACACACACACAC
>NC_022023.1:28637169-28638873 GCF_000317375.1 Microtus ochrogaster | reverse complement strand
GTGGTGGGGTACAGACACAGAGAGAGACTTTCCTGGAGATAGGCAGGCCTTGCACAATTCCGGACTGCAGCCAGATGGCAGCTGCCCTCAGGAGGTCTCCACATGATAGACCCAGAAACACACGGGTGATGACTTCCAAGGAGGGGTGTGAGCTGTGCTTTGCTGTGTGCCCTTTGCCATCATCAAGGCGGAAACCCAAGGAGAGTAGGAAGATCAGGGCCTCAGCCTGGGGCATTCACACACCTGCTCAGCAGGGGCAGATCTTTCCATTTCTCCACTGGAGAACTGTGGGTGTTTGAATCCTTCCCACCAGCTTCTGCAGCTCTGAGGGTGGTAACGATGCATTTGTAAGGTGCAGAGAAAATGAAAATGTTTCTCCTCTGCTTGATGAGGTATACGTGTGTGAAACACCGTGGTGAATTCAATCTTTCCTCTTGATTTTTGTAAGAATAATGAATTTATATATAGTAAAGATTTATTTTATGTGCATTAGTGTTTTGCCTCTGTGTGTGTGTGTGTGTGTGTGTGTGTGTGTGTGTGTGTGTGTACCAGATCCCCTGGAACCGGAGTTACAGACCATTGTGAACTCCATGTGGATGCTGGGAATTGAACCCAGGTTCTCTGGAAGAGCAGTCAGTGCTCTTAACTGCTGAGCCATCGCTCCATCCCCAGCTTTTTATATATTTAAAAATTAAAACATAATCACATAATTTCCCCCTTTTTTCCTTCTTTCAACCCCACCCACTTGCTTCCATTCAAATTCATGCCCTCTTTTCTCCATTACTGTGACATGTACATACATATGCGTAATATGTAAATACCATCTGCTCAGTCCATTTAATGTTACTTGTATGGACCTGATTTTAGGGCCAACCAGTTGGTACTTAATACCCAATTACTGGTCTAATCCCTGGGGAAGACTTTCACTCCCAGCATCCCTTAGTTGTCTGTAGTTCTTTGCTTATAGTAGGCACATGGGATTTCCCCCTCCCATGGTAACATGTTTATTGGTGAATGACCTTTAAAAAAATCACTTTGTTGTAAACAATTTGCAAATAAAGACCCCAAGGTATGTATGTCTTAACAAACATCTACACAGTTGGAACAGCCGTTTTGAAGTCATGGAGCTTCTCTTTGGATTTTACGCTTTCACTATCAATTGTGTGTGTGTATAATTATATATATTTATTTTTTTTTCGAGATTGAGTTTCTCTGTAGCTTTGGAGCCTGTCCTGGAACTAGCTCTTGTAGACCAGACTGGCCTTGAGCTCACAGATATCCACCTGCCTCTGCCTCCCAAGTGCTGGAATTATAGGTGTGTGCCACCACTGTCTGGCTCTCAATATATATATATAAAATTATAAATGTTTTATTGACATTTATTGAGCTCTACATTTTTCTCTGCTCCCCTCCCTGCCTCTTCCCTCCCCCCTTCAATCCTCTCTCAAGGTCCCCATACTCCCAATTTACTCAGAAGATCTTGTCTTTTTCTACTTTCCATGTAGATTAGATCTATATAAGTCTCTCTTAGTGTCCTCATTGTTGTCTAAGTTCTTTGGGATTGTGGTCTGTAGGCTGGCTTTCTTTGCTTTATGTTTAAAAACCACCCATGAGTGAGTACATATGATAATTGTCTTTCTGGGTCTGGGTTACCTCACTAAAAGTAATGTTTTCTAGCTCCATCCATTTTCCTGCAAAATTCAA
>NC_022023.1:28628185-28635974 GCF_000317375.1 Microtus ochrogaster | reverse complement strand
TTGCGTTGAATCTGTAGATTGCTTTTGGCAAGGTTGCCTCAATTATATTTTTAATGCATATATCTACCATAAGAAATTAAAATCCCATGACACAGTTAAAACTGGAAAAAGCATTAAAATCATATACACTGTCACAGCTCACGTGTTCTTTACCTGAGTTCTGGTCTTCCTCATTGCCTGATGGTATCCGTTCTTGTTCTTCATTGTATGTTATATTACACCCACACATACATTTGTTTGCTTATGTGCACGTCTGCAGTATAGGCGAGGATCCGCACATGGGAGCGAACATATTCGGTTTTTTTCTGAGATTGAATGATCTCATTTAATATACATTCTATGTTCATTCATTCTCCTGCAAATTTTGTGATTTAACTTTCCCACAGAGCTGAATAGTATCCGTCTTACAGATGCACCAGATTCCCAGCCTACATAGTTCTTTAAATTGCTCATTCTTTTGCCTTATGGTCTTTACTTAGGTCAGCTCTGGCTGGAAAGCTATGGAGCCTGAGGAGTGAAGCTTCCTAAGTTCTTTCTCGGGCCATGTTGGGCCTGACAAGGATTTCAGAACAAGAGAAGTTGCAGTCATGTTTAGGAAGGGGCTGAGCTTTCCAGAAGTAAAGAAATTTCCTCACTGAGTGAGAGAGTCCTCAGGGCATATATATTATGAGCCTCAAGAGGAAAATCTACAGCAAGTCTCATCTAAATTCTGTTCACACAGAGGGGGCTTTTGAAAAGACCCCAGATCTGACGAGGCCGGTTTTGAGAATGCCAGTCCTTGGATCCTATAGGAGGGATCATTTCTGAGTTAGGGATTTCTCTCCTTTTATCTTAGTCACTAGGAAAGGCAACTCTGTCTCTGGGGAAGAAGGAGCCATGCACTGTGGAAAAGAGTACACTCTGCTAAACGAGGCTTCCAAGGCCCAGGGAACTCGGGACAAGCTGCCAACAAGCTCTAGAGGACCCTGACTAACACAGGATCATATTTTCTTCAAAGGTTACTATCCCCCAAGTTGCAATAAAAATCCATATTTTAGGAGTGATGACGTATTACTCGAAAAAGTTGTGACCGGAACAAGCCCCTCTTGACGGTTCTGAGTGCTCCTACTTACGCACAAAGCATGGAACGGAAGTCATGGCTTGTATGGGTGCATGCGTGCTCCACCCCCCAGGATCCCAGTCTCACGCACCTGGAGCATCTTCCTCCCATCCCGTGAGGAGGCACGACTGCCTGCCTAGGGAACTCCTGCAAAACAAGTTTGCAGCCAGGCCTGGGCAAAACAAGTTCTTACTCTGGTCCATTACTCAGATTTCTCCTCAGGAACACAGACATCTTGAAAGAGGAAAGGGTCACATTGACTGGCCTGTAAGGAGACCCACATTCTGGGAGGTTCGCCATCGCCCCAAGTGGCTGAAGACGAGTGAGTCACAATGTTTGAAAGCCCTCCCTGGGTTCCAGCAGAGGGCAGTCAGCCACTCCGGGCTGTTGGCTTCCAGCACAGTGCCGCTGGGACTCCAGCCAGTGGCGGGGGTGGGGGTGGGGGGTGGATTGATTGATGAGATGTTGGGGACATGGTGGGCCATCAGAAGCTCCAGCTGCTGCCTGCTGTTGTAGGAGAGCTCAGGGCGTGCCCACATGAGCACGCCCGTTCTGGGCTCACGAACCCTTGTGAGACATCAACAGAGCTGCAGCCCAGGGTCCTCGTTTGCTGCGGCCACTACGGCCATGATCATTGTAGAGATGACCCTGCAGACCTACGCGTATCGAAAGCCCGTAGGAGCTGTGAAGGAAGCACAGCCCACTCGAGACCTGCTCTTGGGTTCTTCCTGTCTGGAACCTGCATCGCCAGGCAGAAGTGTTAACGCCTCTCCTGCTAGTCTGGAGCTGTGTGGAGGGAGGGCTGTGTTCCTGGGGAAGGCTGCTGTGGTACTAAATTATCCATAGGCCTGGAGTCCTCTGCAGAATGGCCAGCAGTTGCTGTGTGCTCACCCTTGCTGCCTAGCTGAACTAGTCCACTCCCTGGAAAGACCTGTCTCCCCTTCAGACAGAGAGAGGAATTCCCAAAGCCTGAATTCCTAATTTCTGAAGATCTTATGCTCCCTGAACTGGGGAAAAACATTTTTACTTATTCAGTCCCTGGAGAAACAGCTAAAGTTCAAGGCAATCAATGGCATGGGTCAACCTCCTGGTCTTTGCCTCATCTAGTCGTTCATAATTACATCTTGTGACTCTTCATGACCTTTTATTTTATTTTTTTTAAATATTTATTTATTTGTTATGTATACAATATTCTGTCTGTATGCCTGAAGGCCAGAAGAGGACGCCAGATCTCTTTACAGATAGATGGTTGTGAGCCACCATGTGGTTGCTGGGAATTGAACTCAGGACCTTTGGAAGAGCAGGCAATGCTCTTAACCACTGAGCCATCTCTCCAGCCCTTCATGACCTTTTATAACGAAGTCAAAGATTTTAAAGTTACACCTAACTTCCTCTGTTCACACAGGCATCATGTGACTTTCCAATTAAGCAGTCATTTCCATCTTCCACCCTAGGCGCTCTAATCTCTAGCTGAGTCATGGGAGGGTAATGCTCCCTCGATTTAAATGCGTAAAATAAGATTCAAAGTACGAGCTACGGAAGCCTGCCCCTGCTGCCAATCCCAGGCACGGCAGTGCTTCTCACTGGTATGTCTTGCCTCAAGTAAGACGTAAAGGAAATGGATTGGATCAGGGCTCGCGGGACAGGGCCCACTTGACCTTGGCAATTCTGACTGAGTGTGTGGTACTTACTTTTCCAGTCTGCCTCAATCCTCCCTCCATCTTCAACATCATCTCATCATCTCCTTCCTTTGTTTGTCCTGACCTGGGAACTGTGGTCCAGTTCACAGGGGCTGTGGGCCTACTCTGATGCCCCACAGCTTCCGATTACAGCAGCTTTACCTAATGTGCCCCCCGACCCCCTACCCAATTACCCCCACACGTTAAAGCCCACTAGCTTTCTCTTGAGAGAAAGGTTCTCTCCCTTTCTGCCTTCCCGTTCTTGCACATCTGGATGAAGAGCTTCCTCTCACTTTTCTGGAGCAGTTGGCCTTCCTACTCCCCAAGATCTCCATCAATGGATTCAACCAAGTTCAGGTCAGACTGTGCCAAAAACCCTTTCATCTGTATTGAACGTAACTATTTACTTATAGCATTTACATTGTGTTGAGTGTCATATGTCACCTAAAGATGATATGACATCTTCAGGGCTGCTGTGGTATGAGCCTGCCATCCCAGGTGTCTACCCAGCTCACCACCCGGGAAGTTGAGCACTGGTACACAATCCCTGCCTGTGAGCACAACAGGTGCCAACCTTTGGTGGACCCAGAGATGAAAGAAATCAAGTAACGGAAATAGCAGCCTTTCCCCAGTTCCTGGCCTGGCTGGGACCCCAGCTGCATCCTCTGGGGGAATTCAGACTCCCGGTGCCCCTGGATACCTTGTCCAACTCCTGCCATGATTTTTTGCAGTTTGCTGGCTCTAGGGAGGTCTACCCATTCTCAGGGTTCTCCTGTGAATAGTACAACCTAGAGTGAGCAGCCAGGCCCACACCACGTCATGTGTTTTTGGGAAGGTCAGGTACCCGCAGTGTCCTCTTCTGCAAGTGGGAACCTGTTCAGGCATCCCAGCTACCTACAGCACACATTCATGGTAAATCAGAGAGGGGTCTGCTCCAAGGAGCCTCCCAGACCCATGGTGAAGAGCAGCCCAACCCAGGGGATGTCAAGGAGCCTTTCAGGACTGGCTTTCCCCAGGCAGGGAAAGCAAACCAGAGGCTGGGGCACATGTGCAGACGTGTTGTTACAGCAAATCCAAAGAGCTCTCATTGCGGTGGCCTGGGGGTGACTGTGACCCCAGTCAGGCAGATTGCTGGCAGGGTAGAGACAGAGAGGATTAGAAGCCTCACGTGGGCCCGGAAGTCATGTGGGACTCACCCAGCATTTGCCTTGGATTCATCTCAACCTCTGGCCCAGCCCTGAGCAACTTGAAAAGGCTCAGCAGTAATGAGAAGCATGTGGCTCCCCTTCCTGGCTCATGAGGGCGGGGCCACTGGCCGCCTGACATGGGGCTTCTGAAAGAATGATTAGGTCCAATTGTCTCAATTATGCAAAGTGGGCTGACATTTGTAGCACAGAAGGCCTGGCTGGGGCAGGGGAGGTGGGGGGACCACTTCAAAGGGAACTGGCTCTCTGTGCATGCCACGCTGAGCATCCTGGAAGCCAGGTCATGGGGCTGTTGTCTCGCAGGGATCATGAGGCCTGGGCATGGGGACACTCACATGCTCTTCATGTGGGCTGCTCTTCTTAAAGAGTGAACACCCCTCACCCAGTTTCCTGCCTGGGCCAAGGAAGAGGCTGGAGGAGGCCAGGTTGAACCCTTCCTGCTTGGCGGCTGAGGCAGGTAAGCCAGGAGCAGAGCTTGGCTTTTGGCCCCTTGCTTCTCTCTGCAAAGGTGGCCCCAGGGCTGCCTGGGAGTGAGTACTGGATCCAGACTCTGCCTGGGTTCCCAGGGGCTCAAGCTGACTGACAGTTTGGTTGATGGAAGAGAGGGTCTGTCGGGTCAAGGAGCGGCTAATACTCAGAGTGTCCCTGGGTGGCAGTTTCTCCATGCAGGTGCCTCTGCTTTGCTGGGAAGTTCCAGGGCTGAGCGGCACCCACCCTCTCTGTTTCTACCTCACCCCTTTCCTTTGGGGAAACAGACATCTTCCTCAAAAACTCCAAATCACCTGAGTGCACAGGGTGAGTGTGTACTTAGAAGCCTTCCCTGCAGAAGCGTGCGGCTGCTAAAGTTTAGTTAGGCATGAGGGAAATATGTTGATCCTTCACAACAGAGGTGTGGACTGGACTCTAGACATGTTCAACAGCACATGCCAAGGCCAGCAATCCCATGCGGAGGAATCTGTCCTGAGGGTAAGAGGACATTCACCCAATATTGTGTGCCACAGTGTGACCCAGGGTTGTCCAGTAACAGGGCGGACACAAATCCTGGTCTGTTCATATGAAACATTATGAGACACTTCTACATGCTCAGAGTAGTCATAGCCTGAGATTTGTACTGCCCGTGTCTAACCACATGTCTAATGTATCTTTAGAAAAAAAAAGCAGGAGTGAGCACTTGGAAACGTGACCAGTCGTCATGGTAGCGTGGAGGCTTTGGGAGGACCTGCTCATTTGTTCTTCTGTATGTCTCTCCTTTTTTTTTTTTCACTTCTGCTAGTTTCTGTAACAATTTCTTTTTTAAAATGAATTTATTTTTATTTCTTGTACACTGGTCTCTTGCCTGTATGCCTATCTGTGTTTGAGTCAGTTGTGAGCTGACATGCGGGTGCTAGGAATTGAACCCCAGTCCTCTGGAAGAGTAGTCAGTGCTCCTAACCATTGAGCCATCTCTCCAGGTCCCCCTTCCCCGCTGCCGCACATAGCAACTTTTTAAAATCAAATTATGTATGTTTTTAAACCATAAAAATCTACCTAATCAGTAGGGAGAATAGCAGTGTGCACGGCGTGTACTCGCCTTGATCTGGTGCAGGCATTGAGAATGAAGGGAGAGAGGACAGACGCGCACCCATCTGTCTGGATTTGGTGCAGCAACAGGACTAAGGCCAGGCTCTCCCCAGGGGGAGACAGGTTTGACTGGGGACGGCTTCTCTCTGGCAGTGTTTTGTGTGGTATTTAGAGTTATATTTGTAGCGCGAGCTGGCCACTCTCTTGCTGTTATTTTAGAAATAAGAAAATGTCACTGGAAAATGCCAATTCATGTCACATGTGTTTGTTGTGATTGTTGTTTGCCGGATTATTTTCTAGAAATCTAGAACTTGATTTGACTCTCTCTGACTTCTAAGTTTGTAGGTAGTGCATACAATAAATGAGATGGCCCCAGACATTTGAGGTCGCTTGTCATCCCCAGGCTAAACTGAGCAAAAATAGATTCTCCAACAAGCCAAAAGTCTCTTACTTAGGGACATTAGGTGGTTTTGAAAAACTCTTTTTTTACATTGGCTAAACTTTTTCCAAGATATTTTGGAGAGAGACAGACAGACAGACATACAGACAGACAGACAGACAGACAGAGAGAGACAGAGAGAATTGATTGGAGCCTGGGTCAGGAAACTGAAAGCCCCCACTGGGAGCTCAATGGATCCCATCCACCTCTATCCTCTGGAACCTAAAGGAATTCACCATCTAAACGCTTCCATTAAAAAGAGAGTGACCTGACCACTGTGGCAGCACATACCTGTGATGCCAATACCTAAAAGGCTGGGTAGGGAGGAGTCATCAACTGGGCTATACAGTGAGATTGTCTCAAGGAAAAACAACAACAAAGGCATGCTGAACTAGAGACACATTGCCATGGTGACCTGGCTAGGGACCTGGTCTGCTGATCCTGCTTTCACTGGCTCTGTTGGACTGGGGGCAGTGGGCAACTGAGATAACGGTGCTAGAAACCCCCCTGGCATAGGAAGCCGATGGTCCATGCCCCAGACACTTTGTAGTCAGGGGCAATTCTCCCAGGCTCCCGCAGAAAGTGTATATTACTGTTAACTCACTATTTTCCAGAATTCAGAAATTTAGTTGGCATCCAAATGTGTGTGTCAGTGTGTGTGCGTGCGTGTGCGTGCGAGTGTGTGTGCGTATGTGTGTGTGTTTACAGTGCTAGGGGTCACTTAAGAACAGGTGCAGTTCCAGGCTCTCCCCAGCAGCTGGGCCTCCTGTGTTTCTTATGACCCCTTCCTTATGGGTTGCCACCCCACCAAGTTTCCTCTCTGTGACTATGGCAAGCACAGGTCACAGGTCACAGATGAACACAGCAGAGTTCATCTGTCCCCTGTGCCTGCCCCTCCCCCTGGGGTTGGTAATGCTTGGTGTCCTTGAAATTGACTACATTCCTATCAGAGGGCCTCCTCCTGATAACAGCACCAGGACAGGTAGATCCTCTGGCATGGGGCAGGAAAGCTGGGTTCAGGGAAGACAGCCCATGAGGCCATTTTCCCTCCATTTGTTAATGACTGTAATGTAATGCATGGGTATGTAGAATATGCTAACATGTAGAATATGTTAAGACAGACAGGAGAGCTGCAGGGATCTTTGTGTCTTTGCCTCCCCAGCACCGTGATGACGAGTGGGTGCCAGCTGGCTTGGCTTTCTGTTTGGGGGCATGAGGCAATAGTGAAGGCACCTTACTGTGGCTTTGATTTCTGTTTCCCTAGTGATTTGTGATGCTGAACAACTTTTCAGGTGTTTGTTGGCTACTGCACATCTTCCAGGGAGAACTGCCTATTAAAAAGTCCTTTGCTGATTTTTCTTTTAGAATATATCAATTATTTTCTGATAATTTCAGACATGTATACACTATGTCTTGATCATACTCAACCCAAAATCTCTTTATCTCTCTTTCCCTCCTTTCCTCCCTCCCTCCTTCCCTCCCTCCCTTCCCTTTTCCTACACTGAGTTTACTTAGTGCTGCCTTCTAGAATGCTGACTGACCTTCTTGGCCTGGCCTTGTGCAGATCCTGACATAGCAGATAATTTCAGGGAGTCCGTAAGAGCAACTAGCACATCACATCCAGAGGACAGCATTTTACCTCACTCCTGCCCATCTTCCTGCTCTTACATTCTTCCTGTTCCTTTTCCTAAATGTTCCCTGCACCTTGTGCAGTGGGGCAGGTTGATTTAGATGTCCCATTTAGTGCTGAGCAATCCAGAAATCACTTATTCCCAGTACTTGGACCAGTTATGAGTCTGCCTTACTG
>NC_022023.1:28623723-28628085 GCF_000317375.1 Microtus ochrogaster | reverse complement strand
GAGTTCGAGACCAGCCTGGTCTACAGAGCTAGTTCCAGGACAGGCTCCAAAGCCACAGAGAAACCCTGTCTCGAAAAAAAAAAAAAAGTCCTTTGCTGATTTTTCTTTTAGAATATATCAATTATTTTCTGATAATTTCAGACATGTATACACTATGTCTTGATCATACTCAACCCAAAATCTCTTTATCTCTCTTTCCCTCCTTTCCTCCCTCCCTCCTTCCCTCCCTCCCTTCCCTTTTCCTACACTGAGTTTACTTAGTGCTGCCTTCTAGAATGCTGACTGACCTTCTTGGCCTGGCCTTGTGCAGATCCTGACATAGCAGATAATTTCAGGGAGTCCGTAAGAGCGACTAGCACACCACATCCAGAGGACAGCATTTTACCTCACTCCTGCCCATCTTCCTGCTCTTACCTTCTTCTTGTTCCTTTTTCTAAATGTTCCCTGCACCTTGTGCCGTGGGGCAGGTTGATTTAGATGTCCCATTTAGTGCTGAGCAATCCAGAAATCACTTATTCCCAGTACTTGGACCAGTTATGAGTCTGCCTTACTGCCCCCTACAGAAAGGGGCTGCTCTGTCCAAGGTGGAAGGCAGCATTGACACACAAACACACACACACACACACACACACACACACACACACACACGGAGAATTAGATATAGCTATATAAATGTAAATGGTATGAAGCAATTTAACATGTTTGTTTAACAAAACCCCTGTAATAGGTTTCCCCTTCGGACCTCTGACTATCAAAACCCTTGGTTTTTTACCAGGTTTACCGTTATACCTGGCGTAACTTCTCTCCTCTGGAGTGAAGTTCTGGCCAGAAAAAAGTTGGTTGTCCCCAGAATCTTCATGCTACTCTTGCACCAGTGGGCATGTCTTGCCTGGCAGGTTGATATTGTCACATGGTCCAGCACTGGGTAGGACAAATCTTTTCTCCCCCACTGGCATGCATAGCACCTTCCAGCCCTGTAAAAACTAGCTGGCTGAGAGAAGGTTTTCAAGTCAGTACCAGTTTGATAATGCTAAGTCCTGCAACCAAAGGTATGGTACCTCCCTCTGCTCCTTTTCAGATGACTTGTACTTCTGTTGTTGAGTGGCAAGGAACCTTCATACAACCTAGACACTAGACCCTCACCAGATACACAATCTGCCAATCCTTTCTCCCTTTCTACAGGATATCCTTGGATGTGCTTTTATGCACATTTTTTAACATAATGAAATCATTTGTCTGTTTTCTTTTGTTGCTCATATTTTTGTGTCATTCAAATGTGCACTCTCAAGCCCAAGGTCATGGAGATTTAGCCTCATTTTCCTCTTTCTTCGAAGAGATTTATAGTTTTAGCTCTTAACTTTAGGTCTGATTCCATTTGAGTTAGTTTTGTAAAGGGTGTGAGGTAAGGATCTAAATGTATCCTCTGGTGTGTAAAAATACAACTGTCCAACACTGTTTGTTGTGAGACCTTTTCCCACCACCACTGAGAGATCTTGAGAGTCTCATCACACATCTGTTTTCCATAGATAATGTGGATTTATTTCTAGGGACACCTATAACTGAAAATTTAACATCACTGTCTTGCACCTCAGCCAAGGGAACGTTATGGTGGGGTGTTTGATTTCTTGAGGAGACATGCTTCTTTGGTTACTCGTGTTGTTTATGTTCTTGTGATAGAATCTCAGCATCCAGAACTAAGTCACTGGTGGCGTTCCTTGGTGTTGATAGCTGGTCTTGCCAAAAAATGTCTCTTCAAAGTTCAAAGCTTCTCTAAAATTACAAACTCTCTCTAACAGTCTGAAATATCTTAACTGTGGGATCCAATAAAATTTAAAATAAACAAGTTGCATAATTTCATATTCAGAGAGAAAAGAATCTAGGGCACAATCACACTCAAATCAAAGCAAAACCGAGGTTTGATGGTGTAAAAAGTTCAGCTCCTCACATCTGGGACCCACTCATAATCCCGTGGGCCCCAAAGGGCTCCCCAGTGGCGCTCCTCCAACTCTGCCCTCTATCACACCCACAACTCTTGTGGCTTAGGTGGGCACCCCTCCACGTCTGCTGCTGTCCTTGGTGGTCGTCCATGGTATTGGCGTCTCCAAAATGTTGGGGTTTGCACAGCAGTTGGGCTGCATCTTCACCCATTAGCCTCTCCTGGCCTCTCCTCAGGGACTCTAACTTTGCTCCCTGGTGTCAGGCCTCGCTTTCTTCCCACACCTCCTTTGGGACTGGTGCTTCCATTGCAACTGAGTCTGCGCCTTCTCAATAGCCTCTCATGGCACGCGTCAGGGTCAAGTCTTAGCTATTTCTTGTGACTCTTTTATGTTTTCAAAACCAGCACCCCTTGGATAACTCTCACATATTACACAGTTTGGCTGCTAACACGAGATGCAACCTTGGCCCCCAGGGTTTCTGTGTGCTGAGTCCGAGGATATATCCCCAGACTTATGATCTTCAACATTGCTGGACTCTTCCAAATCACACAGACTCTTCAGGACCAGCTGACCAGACACAAATTCTGAATTCAAAATATAGAATGGCCCCCACAGTCTTCACTTACCTCTGAAACTTTATGAGCCAGGCTTCCATCTTCCGCATCTCTCCCAAAATTCTTTTCTTCCAAGCTTCTACAGAGCTTGGAGTTCTAAACATTCAACAGCTTTTCTAGCCCCAAGTTCAAATACCATCACAAACCTGTCTTTCATAGGAATTCCCATGACCTGGTACAAATCTCCGTCTTACTTAGGGTCCCCATTGCTTGGATAAATACCATGACCAAAAGCAACTTGGAGAGAAAGAGGGTTATTTCAGCGTACATGTCCCAGTCAATCCCATCGTGAAGCATCGAGGTTGTCTATGATCTGCCAGCTGTACTTTCACTGTACAATGCTTATGGGAAATCATGGCAGGAACCTGGAGACAGGAACTGAAGCCAAAGCCGTGGGCATGTGCTCTTTCCTGGCTTGCTCCCCATCATTTGCTCAGCCTGCTTCCTTATATAAGCCAGGAGGATTTCCCAGGGCCAGCACTGCCCACAGTGAGCTGAGCCTTCTCACATAAATCCTCCATCAAAGCAGCACCCCACAGACTTGCTTACAGGGCACAATCATGGCTGCATCTTCTCAACGAACATTCCTCCTCCCAGTATGTCTAGGCTTGGGTCAAGTTGACGAAAACCGGCCAGTACACTGTAGTCACCCTGGTGCTGCTTCACCTTGCCTCTCCCCAGCACACGGACTTGCAGATCCTGGAGAGGTCTGCCTTGGAAGGACCCCCCCAGATAGGCACAGTGTTGCTGTGTAGCTCACACTGGTCTGGCCCCCACCCGTGATAGGGCTTGTGAAGATGCACACTTCTAAGCCCTGGTTCTCTGGGCAGACCGCAAGTCAGCATTTCCAACCTGCTTAGTTTTCAGCTGTGGCAGAATACACAAAATGTGAGTTACTCTCACCCTTTCCATTTTCTGATGCTTTTTTAGATGTCATACAAAATGCTGTGCTTTTTTTTTAATACATCACACACACACACACACACACACACACACCTTATTGTATCTTACCCAAAGCTATAGACGTTTTATTAGAAACCTTATTGGTGTGTCTTCATTCTATGTAATACTGGGTTTCATAAAGACAATTTCTTTCAAGTATACCATGCACCCCGACCATGTTCACCCCATGCTTTCCATTTTCTCCTGCATCCCCACTGGGTTCCTACTCTCTGTGTACTTGCTAGGATGCACAAGTATCAATGTGCCGCCTGTCTTTCCGAGTCTGGCTGATTTCACCTATGGTGCCGTTGACTACACTCGTATTATTGTACAGTCAATTTCAGTTATTGTCATCTTGCAAAGTTGAAACTCTGCTCCTATTAAATCACTCCATATTTCCCCTCACTGCCCCCTTGGCAGCCACCATTGCAATCTCTGTCACTGGGAGTCTGACAGCTCTGGGAACCTCCTGCATATGGAGTCATGCCGAGTTTGTTCTTCTACTGGCTTATTTCACTTAGCACAGTGCCATCAGTGACCAGCCGTGTGGTGGCCTGTGTCTGAATTTCTTTCTTTTTAAACCATGAATAATATTCCACTGCAGGCCTGGCTCACACTGTGTGCATCCATCCATCCATCCCTTGATGGACACTGGATTGCTTCTACCTCTTGGCTTCTTTTCATGACTTGGTTTTCACTCTTTGGGATTTAAACAAATAGAATTGTGGATCTGGTGCTAATTCTGTGCTGAATTTTAAAGAATGTCCACGCCAACAACTTTTGCAATGACTCTCCTAGTCTCCATCTCACCAATCGTGAGTGCCATGGCAGTTCTGTCCCCCATGATGAGTCTGTGGAGTCCCGCCCAC
>NC_022023.1:28600053-28623623 GCF_000317375.1 Microtus ochrogaster | reverse complement strand
CCCCCATGATGAGTCTGTGGAGTCCCGCCCACCGAGTAGGAAGGCCATCTCCAGCAGTTAGGGATGTGAGTTGCTTTTCTCCTTTAACTCAGTTTCCTTGGGATTTTATCACAGTGGCAGGAAGCTGACTATGGCATGGCCACCAGCAACATTACTAGAAGATGTTAGTGATGCTGCAGCCGTGCCCAGGGGTGACAAGAAGCCTAGGCTCAGAGCCTGCTGCTGTGGCCGGATAGCAGGTGTGAGTTCCTCACTTTGACTGGGTCACCCTGGGAACAGTCTCTTTTCCTTCTCTTTAAAACAAACCATGCTTATTTTTAGAAAATTAAAAATGCAATATAAACAACCAAGAAATTAGAGAAAAATTATACACTCCCTACTACAAGTAGGAATTCTCTTCAACCTTTCTCTGGCAGTAACATTTCCCTGTCTTGCAGCACTCCTCACAGTGGTGGGAACCCCGGAAACAGCTCACAACTTTGTGGGTGCGTGAAAAGGAATTCAATAGTGATGCGGGCTGGGATGTAGATAAACCTGGAAAACATCACACGAAGTGTAAGGAGCCAGGTGTGGAAGATCACGTGATTCTACTCATCTAAGATGCCATATACATAACAGCTGTTGCCAGGAGCGGGTAGTGGGGTGAATAGGAAAAACACTAACAAGTCCATGATCATTTCTAATGTTTTTATTCAGTGTGTGTGTGGGTACATGCGTGCATGCGTGAATGCATGCATGTGTATGTGTGTGCGCGTGTGTATGTGTGTGCGCGCGTGTATGTGTGCGTGTATGTGTGTGTGCGTGTGTGTATGTGGGGGGGTGCTTGCGTGTGCATGCGTGCACATTTGTGTGTGTGTGTATGTGTGTGCGCGCGTGTATGTGTGCATGTATGTGTGTGTGTATGTGTGTATGTGGGGGGGTGCTTGCGTGTGCATGCGTGCACATTTGTGTGTGTGTGTGTGTGTTTACCACGGTGTGGGTGTCCTGCACGGTTTTTAAGAGTCAGTACTCTCCTGCTACAATGTAGATTCTGGGAGCTGAACTCAGAACCCCAGGCTTGGCGACAAGTGACTTGGCTGCTAAGCCCTTTAGTCAGCCCACGTGACTATTTCATGGGAGCCCTGGAGATGATCTGGTGTAGATGGTGCTGATGGCCGTACAATCCCCAAAATGGGACCGAAAGCGCCAAGCTGCAAGCTCTAAGGAAAATTTTAGGTCTTGTAGCTTATACCGTAATTAATTATTCACTTTGGACAATTTTACACGTGTGTACAATGTACTTTGATCCTATTTGCACGGCTACCTCCTTTCATCCCCTCTATCTCCTGTTAACGCCCCTTTCCCCATCTAGTCCCCCTCCCAGTGTCTCTGTGTGTGACTTTACTTGGGGTCACTTGTCTAGGTGATGGTGGGAGGGGATTCACTAGAGACAGGCAGCTGACCAGTGCACACTCCTGAGGAAGACACTGGCCCTCCCCTGCCTTGGATTCCCCCTGAAGTGTCCCCAGGACAATGTCCCTGGCAAGGACAGAGGGAGCCCCGACACTGGGACACTTGGCACGTCACACAGGTTAGCCCTGGGCCTCTGAGGGATTTTGAAATTCAGCCACCAGAAATAAGGTCTCCCTGCCATCATAGGCACCATGTCATTTGAGTCTGACACCAGCTCAAAGTCCCCAAATTAGGGACATCACCTCCATTCTCCAGAAGAAGCTTGACAATGTTAGGGTTTGCTTTGTCACAGAGGTGGAGAGACTGTGTCTAACTTGAGACACAAGAGCCAGAAAGGCCTTGGCCATAAGCCAGGGCCTCCCCTGAAGCAGAGGGTGGAGCAGGAAGGGATGATTGTGGGCTTTAATCCCTTGTGCATGTAAGAGCTCTCTGGATAAGGAGCCTTCTGACTTTCTGCAATGGAGAGCTATCCTGGTGAGCTGGCACTCCCCTTGGTGAGCTCCCCTCCTTCCGGGATACAGGCAAGGGTGGAGCCCCACAGTCACCTGCAATGGGAAGGAGGGTCAGCCAGTTTCCTCACCTCCTGGGGGGATATGAGGAGAAGCCAGAAGTCTAGACTCCTCTTAAGTGCTAACGCCAACTAGCCCGTACTTTGTATGCAGGAGTCCGGCCAAGCTCCTGTGTGGGACGAGCAGCCATGGGGGAGAGTCTGAGTCGTCTGCTCTAAATATACACATGAAATGAGTGGTTTCTCCTGGCTAAACTGGCCCACAAATCAGCCATTTTACTGGGGGGTTTGTTGTTAATTTTGGCCCAAGAAATGACCATTGCATAAACAGACTCATGTAGCTGAAAACCAGTGTTTACTCTTGGAAGCCACTTCTCCCGTTTCTGCCAGGACAGAGTCACACCCCGCCTTTGCAGCCTGCCCAGGTCACCCTTGCCCCCTGCCCTAGCCTTCTCAAGAGGATGTCCTAGCAGCCCTACTTCCTCCCATATTCTTTGTGTTTGGTCACCCTCCTTCAAGTACAGACAAGAAAGTCAAGTTGTTAACACAGCTTGTGACCCCCCACATATCACTTCGAACCCCTACTTCCCAGCTCTTCTCATGGGCAAACGTCTCCAGGATCTGACATGACGCTGTCTGGGCAGCCTCACTCAGACCTTATACCATAAGCTGCATTAAAACCTAGAGAATTCAGACTCTGATCTTACACAGGACACCTTGGCTGTTTTACAGATGAGTCTATCAAAAAAGTAAACATACAGGTAACTAGTAGCTCCCCTTTCTCATCAGCCCGCTCTCCCTCATATCCTTCCCACTGCTCGCCCAGGACCCACATGCTAGCATTCACTGGGGCAAAGGATTTTGAGTGAAGCAGGGCTGACGATATCAGCTGTACTTGATTAGGGCCACAAACAATGGCAGTTGTTTGAGACCCAGGAAGATCCACCTTTTCAGAAACTAGAGAGGAAAAGCAAAGCTGATGCCTCATGGGAAAGAGACACACTGAGGCTGCTCCATCTCTGTGCTGCCTGGGCCCAGGGTGGAAGAAACACAGACTCTTGGCCCAGTTTCTTAATCCACTTTGTATGCCCAAGCAGGTGAGTGTGAAAGCCAGGGCAGGACATCCGGGGCCTTTCCCTGGCTCTCCTCCCACTGCTCACTGTTCACAGCTTCAGCTAGGCTGGCCAGCCAGAGAGCTCTCAGGACCCGTCTGTCTCCACACAAACCTCCCTGTGGTACTGGAGGTGCAGAAACAGGCCATGCCTGTCTTTTTTTTTTTTTACGTATGCTGGGATTCTAATTTAGGTCACCCACTGAGCCTCCTCCTCAACATCCTCCCTCCTGCCTTTCTTACTCCAGGGTTCCCAAAAGCAAAAGAAGAGATAGACGCTAGGCATTCATTTGGCCTTTTTATTATTATTATTATTATTATTATTTTATGTGTATGGGTGTTTTGCCTGAGTGAGTGCCTGGTGTCCAAATAGGCCAGGAGAGGGTGTTGTGTCTCCTGGAACTAGAGTTTCAGCTGACTGTGAACTGCCACCTGGGTGCTGGGAATAGAATCCCTTGGTCCTCTGGAAGAGAAGCTGGCACTCTTAACCACTGAACAACCAATCCAGACCATGGCTTTGTTTCTCAGAGAGTCTCACTAGTAGTTCAAACTCCTGACAACTCTGCATCAGACTTGTGAGTGCTGTGTGAGCCACCACACCCACCTTCTTAAACTGTTAATGGTGATCCCAGTGGAGCAGGGTGTCAGGGTGGAGAGCTAGAAACACTGGGTACTGCAAAAGGTGTCTTAACTGGGATGACCAGACATCAACTCAAAGCCAAACACACCGTGAATGCAACAGTTCTCTGGTGGTGTGCATGGGTGTGATATGACTTGGCTTCCTAGCGCCTGGGTCTTGAGTGCACTGCCCAGATGAGAGCTCTGCACTGGGCAGGCGTCAGGCCAGCAAGTGCAGCCATTACCACCTGAAACGCATAGGCTCAGACCGTGGTCTCTGCTGAGTCCCGGGGCTTTTGCTAACTGCGGTCCTCTTATAGAAGCAAGATGATTGAATTATGGAAAGTAAAGACGTGTAATATTTTTCTAGCCACCTCTCAGCATGTAAGCACCAAGTAAGGGTAGTTCTGGATGCATTAGAACATCTGATTTTCAAGACTGCTATTTGATTTGTGGACTTGAGCTGTATTCTAAAAAGTCATTGAGTTTTGTCTTAGGATTGGAATAAATTTCCAACAGTTTGGAAATGGTCCTTAACACAGTCTGCACGGTGTGTTTATGTGAGGCAGCACTCTCAACGCCTACAATTATAAAACTAAAACATCAATCAATTCTGAGTGGTGTTAAAGATGATCTGAACCATGCAGTATCAGATATTCAGTGAAGACTGAATTCTTTATGGAAAGATAAAGAAGTACATCCGTTGATTAGTATGCAGGATTGCTTTCATCCCCAGCAAGTGGCAAAGATACATATTATAATATCAAAGAGTTATTACAACATATAATGTCAATCAAATAGTTATTTAGATGCATTTACTTATGATTTATTATCAGTAAATGTTATACAGATATACACATATGCTTTATATACTAACTTCTGGAGACTATAAATTTCTCACATGAAGAGTTTTGAGTCTGCTTTGTTGTTGAGCTGGGCTTGAACATTCTGCTCCTGGATTCTGGGCTGGATGAAGCTCCTGCTTCCCTGTGTTCTATCCTCTGAGCTGATCCATTTCTGTCAAGAACACAAAAGCACCAGCTTCCAAGGCACAGTGTTCAAGACCCAGTGGTTCTCAACCTTCCTGATGCTGTGACCCTTTAACACAGCTCCTCATGTTGTGGTGACCCCCAACTATAAAATTATTTTTATTGCTACTTCATAACTGTACTTTTACTGTTATGAGTTGTAATGCAAATATTGTTTGGGAGATAGAAGTTTGTCAAGGGGGTTATGACACACAGGTGGAGAACCATCATTGGGCAATTATTAAATTATTTGTGCATGGGACTTTAGTTCAGTGGTGGAGTATTTGCCTAGCATATATAAAGATTTTGGACTGAAGATCCCCAGGGTGTGCATACATGTGTAAACACACACATATGAGTGTGTGCGCGCACACATACACACACACGCACACATACATACACTGTTAACTCTCCTCCAGTCAGCCTGGACAGGTTTGCCAGGGCCCTCCCAGCCCCTGCTCCCAGAGGGATCTGCTGACACTGCACTTAGAGTCTCCTCCTGAGCAAGGCCAATCACTTCACTGCTCTGAGCCTCCTCCAGATGAGGGTGCTTTGGTTTCTGAGGACAATATAACTCGAACAAAGGCATCTGGGCCTCAGCCTTCTCCATAAAAAAAGCCACCGCAGGAAGTTCTCCCAATCCTTGTGGCCTGGATCCCCATGCTGCCCCACCCCTTCTCCCTGTATTTTCTCAGCCATCGCCTGCTATTTTTAGAGGGCAAAGGACATGTGCCCTCTGCCTCCTTTTCCTTTGAAAGTCTCCACAGCACCCAGTACAGAGTGTAACCAGAGATTGCTCATTCATTCCTGGTCACCCAGACCTGAATAACCACACCTAAACTATATTAATTACAACACTGCTCAGCCTTCTTATTAACTAACTCTTACATCTTATATTAACCCATTTCTACCAATCTGTGTATGGCCACAAGGCTGTGGCCTACTGGTATGGCTCCAACATGTCCTTCTCCTTCGGCAGCTACATGGCATCTCCTTGACTTTGTCTACTCTCTCTCTCTCTCTCTCTCTCTCTCTCTCTCTCTCTCTCTGTCTATATATATATATATATATATATATATATATCTTCCAGTCTGGCTATATTCTGCTCTGCCATAGGCCAAAGCAGCTTTATTTATTAGCCAATAAAAGCAGCACATATAAAGAAGGATATCCCACATCAGCCTTGCACAAAGGAGATCTTCAGCCAGTGGATGCCAGTGAACTAAGTCCAGCAATTGGGAAACAAACACATGTTTCTAGGCCACCTCTCTTACAAAACACCAGATCCCTAAACACATGCGACCCTTCAATTGAAATGACCACTCAGGTATCATAGGCAAGGCCAAGGCCACAGCTCAGCCTTGAGTGAGACATTGGGTTTGATTCCCCAGCATTACAGAAAAGAAACACACACACACACACACATGGAATAGGAAACATCCCATTAATGTCATGTTAATTTTTTAAAAAATGAATTGATTGATTGTACTCATATATGAGTACACGGTATGGGTGAAGCAGAGGACAAGATAACTTGCAGGAATCGCTTCTCTCCTGACATGTGGGTTCCAGGGATTGAACTCAGCTCGTCAGGCATGGTGGCAAACACCTTTCCTCGCTGACCCGTCTTGCATGCCCTATGATTTTTTTCATGAACCCTGGTGATGGCTTATGGAATCTAATTTTTATTCTTTTCTCTTCCAGGGTCAGAAAGCTTGGATAGAGAAAACATTTTGCAAAAGGGAATGCATCTTTGTAATTCCCAGCACAAAAGACCCAAACAGGTATGTTGGGTGCTATTGTGGAGGTCTTGTCTGAGTCAGGGCTCGTCAGCATGCCTCAGCAACTATTCTAATGTCCGTGGGAGAAGGGAGTGGAGGCAAGGACATGCCAGAATTTGTCACCACGGGAGCCACTAATACAGATTCATGGGGCTATTAAGTGCCTCTGATGACAGGCTAATGCCCCAACAGAGAATTTCTCTTTGTACCTCTTCCCTGGGCTCTCTCTCAGCCAGAACTTTGGAAGTCTCAGGATATCTTCTGGGGTGTCTGCAGCTCAACTCCCTAATTTGTTTACATGGAAGGAACTTCTATCATTGGGAAAGACTGAAACAATGTATCTGCAGAATACATGACCAAGCAATCTTTTCAAGTACAGACCATAGGCCAAGTTGTGACATAAGCCTCAATATTCCCAAACAAGTCAAAGCCTAGTCCTGAACCATAATTAAATAAAGTCAGAAATCAATAGAAGAAAAAAATATTGGCACCTCATAAAGTAAAGATACTCCTCAGTAATCCGCACATCAAAGTTGAAATCAGATGGGGAATAAAATATTCCAAGATAAATTAGAATAAAGATATAACACAGAGAAGCTGAGGAGATGCGCTCATATAGGCTGGGAGGGAGATTTGTGCCCATAAACCCCTGGATTAAGAAAGAGGAACTTCTAAATAAACACCCTAGCCATCCAGCAGAAGCCACGGGAAAAATAGGAGCAGAGTGGACGGAAAGCAGGCAGAAGACAGCCCTGCTTCAAGAGACAAATGAGGCGGCCCACGCTGCAGGACAGAGGGACCTCGGTGGCAGAAGTCAGAAGCTGTTCTTGGAAAAAGAACAAAATCCTGGGAATCAGTCAGCCAAGCTGATGAGGACTGGAATGGCAGGGTTGAGAGCGACAGCTGGTCTTAAACGGAAACCAGCATGAAGAAATACTGTGATTTGTACAACAAATTAGAATTTAGCAAATTCCCAGAAAGGTACAAGCTACCGAAGCTAGCTCAGGGGAGAAATACCCAACGGAAGCACACTTAAGTAACTGGTGCAATTAGGGTCAGTGATCTAAAGCCTCCACATTGGTCCTCATTAGCAGTCAGAACGAACCCACATCCAGACAGTCTCTCTCCACTGACTTCTGAAGCCATTCCAGAAGAAACAACACAAATCCTCCACACACTCTGCCCAAAACATGTTGGGAGCACTCTGCCGACTAGTTGCACGAAGCCAGTAATAGAGATTCCCAAACTGAGACATTAGATATTAGTGAAAGAAATGAATGAAGTTCCAAGCAGTTTGGAAACCATCCCTGTTCACATATCCAAAGATATGTCACTATTAAAACAGCAATGCTCACAAAATGACCCATAAATTCAACTTAATCCCAGTTGACAACTAATCTTGATGTCAAATTGACTAGATTAAGAAACACATCTATTAGTGGCCCACACTTCTGGGCTTGTCTGTAATGGTGGTTACAGAAAGAGGTAGCTAAGGGAGGAAGGTCTGCCCAGAATGTGAGAGACACCATCCCCAAGGCCAGGACCCTGGTACAGCAAGAGAGAGAACAATAACGTCTAACATGGGCCTCCTCGCTGTGCCCTGGCCTCTGAGAGGTGACCTGTTCTGTTCATCTTTCTCCCTGCCATGATGTACAGAGGTCTCTGAAACTGTGAACTAAGTCTTTCCTCCTTATTGTAGCTTCTTTTACTGTTCAATTAAAAAATAAATCTCAGGAGTCAGATAATAAGGGAATAAAGCTGAAAGATTCACAGAATGATGAAGAAACAATCACCTCCCCTCTTCTCCACCTTCCCTGATCAAAAAGGCCCCTCCTCATTTTTTTCTGTGTGCCCCTTTATCTTCTTCTAGTCAACTAGAAAACTCTATGGTTCACTCTGGCTAACTGAATGTGGACTCCACCCTCCCAACTGATATCCAACTCCACTTGTGGTCTCGGAGTAAGAACACAAACAAATCTCCCGAATGTTCCACACATGACAGCCACAGAAGCCTGACTGACGTTACCCCTCTGGTGGCTTTGTTATAGAAACTGACACTCGAGTTCTAAAATGTACATGAACTTTTGTAAGAACCCAGGACAGTGAAAACAACTTGAAGGAAGGGAGGGGCAGAGGGTGGGAAGGCAGGGTAGAAGGAAGGGAGGGAGGGACAGAGGGTGGGAAGGATGGGGGGAGGTAGGAAGAAGGGAGGGAGGGAGAAGGTGGAATGGGGGGATCCAAAGGGGAAAGGAGAAAAAAGAATAGAAAAGAGAAACAAAGAGAGGAGGAAGGGAAAGAAGAAAAGAAAGAGGAGATCTGCAAATGGAGTAGGAGAGAGAGGGAGGAAGAAAGAAACCCCAAATATCAGCTCACAACACTGATGAAAAAACAAGGATGGAAGGAAAGCCCTCCGCGTTGGTACCAAGACATCACTCTGTGCCCTTGCTGTTCTCCCTAAGGGACATTCCAAGCTTTGGTGGTTCATGCATGAACTATGTGGCAGCCAATCAGAACAGTGACAAAGGCAACCCTGGACATACGTGGAAAAACCAAGGGACATGCTCAGAGGAAACTAGGAAGGAGAGAGGTTAACTGAGCTGTGGAGAGGCACTGAAAACCAAGATGGGCAAAGCCCAACACATGGCTACTCAGGACAGGACGACTCAGCCCTCAGTGCTACTTGGGCAGGCAGGAAGGTTTAACTAAAAACCAGAAGAACCCTGTAGCGCCATAGAATTCCAGAAGGTCACTTATCTACTCCAAGGCTATGGTTGTACTTTACCACAAACTGCTCAGCAGTGCTCAGAGGGCCCCGCGCCTGTTAATGTCCCCAAGACAGCAGAAAGAGAACCTCTTACTCAGTGAGAAAGAAAGGCCATCCAATGTGTTGTAAACAGCCTGGTACGTGGAAAGTGAGGTGTCGCTTTTTGGGCACAGAAATGGCCAGGATCACTTCTGTCCCCCATGAAGCCGATGACTAAGACATTCTTGTGGCTCTGGCTAGACCCAGCTCACCAGTGCAGGCTGGTTTATACTCACTGATGGGAGGGGAGGGGGAATGTTGCTGAACATTCTGACTTGCTCTTCTTCCAGGTGTTGCTGTGGGCAGCTCATCAACCAACACATCCCTCCACTGCCCAGCGGGGCTCCCAGCACAACAGGGGAGGAGAGCAAGCAGGTGGACACTCAGCCCGGGAAATGGTCCGTCGGCAAACACACCCAGAGCTACCCAACAGACTCCTATGGGAGTCTCGAGTTCCAGGGTGGGGGCTACTACAATAAAGCCATGGTAAGAGGAGTGATGGGGCTCTGTGCACAAGGACCCAGCCTTCACCAGTGCCTGTCTCCCGGATGCAGAGACCTGGGTCTTCCTCCGACTTACAGCTGAACCTTCATAGGCACATTGCCGCAAGTCCACGCTGTAGATCTGTGCAGATGGATTTTTAGATCACTGTAGAGAACACGCAGCCTCGTTGAATCCACCCCAAGCTCTAAACCACAAGGCACTCCCCAGCCCAACCTTGTACTCCGTCTTCATTGCCCCATTCCTGATGCCCTTCTTTGCTTTCTAGTGCTATGATAAACTCTGTGACAAAAATAAACGAGGAGAATGGGGTTCATTTCTACTTCTGTTTCCAGGTAACATCGAAAGAACTCAAGACAGGAACCTGGTGGCAGGAGCTGAAGCCATGGCCGTGGAGGAATGCTGCTTACTGGCTTTCTCCTCGTGGCTTGCTTAGTCTGCTTTCTTATATACCCCAGGGCCACCTTGCCCAGGGGTGGCATCACTCACAGTGATCTGGACCCTCCCACATCAATTATTAATCAAGAAAATGCCCCACAAACTTGTCTACAGGCCAGTCTGATTTTAAAAAAAAAGTGCTTTCTCAGTTGAGGTTCCCTCTTTCCAGATGACCCTGGCTCTGGCTTGTGCTAACTTAACAACAAACAAAATCACAACAACAAAAAACCCCACCAGCATCCCTAGTGATAAAAAGCTCTTTAAACAACAGTCCCAATAGCAGGGGAATTGGTACCCTCCGCCGTGCATGCCGAGCCTCTACAAGCATTCTCTGAGCTCAGCTTCCCTGCGCCTTCTCAGACAGCAAGAGGAGGGGAACAGTCCCTCACAGTTTGCTATCGGTAGGGAAAGCTAGCTCCCTTTCTGGTGCGTCCTGCAGTGAGGGGAGGTGCCAGCCCAGAACCCCATGCTGCTGACTGCTGCTGACTCTTAATATTATTTTTGCAATTTCGTTTCATTTGGTCCAACATTAGAATAATAATGTAAATAAATAATGTATATAATAATAAATAAAATTCAGTTATGTTCCAAATACCACAACACAAGATTTTCTGGGCTAGCACCCTACATATAAGAATGGACACAAAATGGCAACACAGAGGAATCATGGCCCCTGACCACTGGTATCTTTTTCACTCTGAGAAGAAACTAGTTCAGATGTGGACCCATGATCCTTCCCTATGCATTCAATGATAGCATTCCTCAACTTCCTGGACCACTGCGAATCAATTCTTTCAAGATTAAGTTTGCAAACAAAGTACAAGACACTGAGATATGTTTGAATGCCTGACAAAAGAAGACAGAATCTTTACCAGCTCTTGTGTGATGTAAAGATACTGTGCTAAGTCACTTAAAATAGTCATTATAAACAATTCAGAAATTCACATTAGCCTGATAAATGGACACTACAACATTTTAGATGGGGGACTTTTATTATTAATTGCCATTTTTATTTAATATTTTTTTATTGATTTTCATTGAGTTCTACATTTTTCTCTATTACCTTCCCTTCCTCTCCCTTCCCCTTCAACCCTCTCCCAAAGTCCCCATGCTCCCAATTTACACAGGAGATCTCGTCTTTATCTACTTCCCATGCAGATTAGATCCTATTGTCTCCCTTAGGGTCCTCATTGTTATCTAGGCTCTCTGGGATTGTGATTTGTAGTCTGGTTTTCTTTGCCTTATGTTTAAAAGCCACTTATGAGTGACTACATATGATAATTGTCTTTCTGGGTCTGGGTTACCTCACTAAAAGTAATGTTTTCTAGCTCCATCTATTTGCCTACAAATTTTAAGATGTCATTATTTTTTTCTGATGTATAGTATTCCATTGTGTCAATGTACCACATTTTCCTTATCTATTCTTTGGTCGAGGGGCATTTAGGTTGTTTCCAGGTTCTGGCTATGACAAACAACACTGATGTGAACATAGTTGAGCACATGTCCTTGTGACCCAATTGAGCATCCTTTGGATATATACCCCAAAGTGGTATTGCTGGGTCTTAAGGAAGGTTGTTTCCTAATTTTCTGAGAAATCACCACGCTGGTATCCAAAGGGGCTGTAGCAGCTTGCACTCCCACCAGCAATGCAGGAGTGTTCCGTTTCCCCCACATCCTCTCCTGCATAATTCAGATGAGGGACTTTATAAACGGATATGTATGGTGTGAGCTCTAGAGGCTAAGAAACCTACAGTCAAGATCCCAGTGCATCGAATTTCACCCCCTACTTAATAAATGACACCTTCTTGCTATATGTTCATATATAGGATGTATGAGTAAACTCCCATGGGCCTCTGGAGCACCGTCCCTTATCTACCTCTTACCACTACTGCACGGGGATAGAGTTTTCGCATGTGGTTGTCATGGTAACACCAACATTTGGATCTTGGCACTGATGTCTTGTGTTTTCCTCTGCTAAATTGACCATCTTTCCCTAAGTTCTCTTTAGTCACGTGGCTGCAGATTAATGCAGAGGGCCCAGCTCACAGAGGCCCTCGAGGCCCTGAGGGAGCTCTTCCTTGGACATGTGTGGTAGTCCCGCTCCCTCTGACAAAACAGACAAAACCAAGATCAGGAGGTGAGCACTGTGCGTTCTTTTGCAGTACATCCGCGTTTCCTATGACACCAAGCCAGATTCCTTGCTCCATCTCATGGTGAAAGATTGGCAGCTGGAGCTCCCCAAGCTTTTGATATCCGTGCACGGAGGCCTCCAGAGCTTTGAGATGCAGCCCAAGCTGAAGCAGGTGTTTGGGAAAGGCCTGATCAAGGCCGCCATGACCACCGGGGCCTGGATCTTCACGGGGGGTGTGAGCACTGGTAAGAGGGGCCCTGCCCTCGCTGGGAATTGGCACATCTGCAATTCAGCTGAGGTTGCAGAGGGCCTCATAATGAGAACAGCCAGGAGACTGGACACATGAAATCCTGATCCTAGCTGTAACAAGAGGGAAACTCATTCAGCAGGGCTTTCCTGAAATTGCAATAGATTTCTTTAAAGAGTATAAACGTAATTTTGTTAGGCGACTTTGCATCACCGAACAGGCACCTGAGGCAATCAGCTTCTAAAGGGAAAAGGTTTATTCTGGCTCGCAGTGTTAGGTTCCAGCCTACGGTCCATTGGCCCCGTGTCTTTGGACCTGTGGCAGTACCTCGTGGCGGGAGTGTGCAGTGAAGCAAAACAAAGAGAGGTGGACAACTCTTCAAGGGCACACCCCAGTGACCCACAAACCACATGCTGGGTCCTCTCTCTATAGTCTCACCACCTCCCAACGGTGCCCAGCTGGTCACCAAGCATCTAATATGGGACTTTGGAGGGCGGGACATTTGAGGTCCAAAGTTCAGTGGGAATAACAGAGATGGTCGGGAACATCTGAGTCACCCAGCCTAGCCATTGCTTAAGGATAGCCATGAACAAATGTTCTTTTCCACAAGCCAATAGGCCTTGGGGCATATATGAGTGAAGGAACATGCCTAGTGGTCTGTCTCTTGCTGTTAGCAGAAGGTACCCAAGCACTAGCAACGAGATCCCAGGGACTTCCGGCTGTGGGCACAGAAATCTGTAGAGGAAGTTCTTACCCAGCTGCCGTGGGTGCTGCTCTTATTTTCCAGAAGTTAACACAGGATCATCAGTTATGATGAGCACAGACTCATGGGATGTTTTCTCTTCGTGAAGGGAACAGGTCCCACCCTGATCCTGGGGATTATGGGGGCTCAGAGCAGGTACCCCTGAGGTTAGAAGGACCTGAAACTTGGCCTGTGGTTGCTTACAGGGGTCGTCAGCCACGTGGGGGATGCCTTGAAAGACCATTCCTCCAAGTCTAGAGGCCGGCTCTGTGCAATAGGAATCGCTCCGTGGGGCATGGTGGAGAACAAGGAAGACCTGGTTGGCAAAGATGTAAGTTTTCTCTGAAGACATTGATGGGTTTTAAGACTTGAAGTCTGTGTTTTGAGATCATTTTAAATTCATATTTTGTTGTAAGAAATACCATTCTTACTTCCTCTTTAACCCTGAAGCCACTAACGTGTTACATAGCTCTATAGCGTTTTTGTTGCTTTCAGGACATTGTATCACACAGTACCCAATCTTAGAGGGCTGGGTTTTTCCAGCCTCTGTAATACTCAGGAAACTCAGATTGTCCTATGCTCCTTCCCACTGCTGAATGGTGTTCTGTGATATGGATATACTACTGCAGGTTGTCTATAACCCTGAAGAATATCTAAGGCTGTTTATAGCTGGCCTATTAAAAAGAAAGACAGTTCAGTGAGTGGGTATAGTGGTTGCTGAACAAGCATGAGGACTGGCTTTGGATTCACAAGATTCATATATAAAGTCAGATGTGATCCCGTGTGACTGTAATTCCAAGGTTGGAAATGAAGTCAGGGTCCTAGGGCCTCATTGTCAGCCAGTCTAGCAAGTCAATGAGTTCCACATTTAGTGAGAGATCTTGTCTTAAAAAATAAGGTGAAGAGCAATTGAGGAAGATGCTCAGGTAGACCACACACACACACACACACACACACACACATGCACGCACACACACATTTATGTATATACACCACACATACACACATAGAGGTACACACAGAGAAATCAATGTGTGCCAGGATTTTGTGTTACTGCCAGCTCTCAATTCTCTGTAGTAAATAAGTGTTCAATTACTAGATTGCCATTATTCAAGGTAGCAGATCTCAGTCTGTGGGCTGCTACTCCTTTCAATCAATTTCTGACAATGACAATACACCCTGCATATCAGATGTTTACATTATGATTCATAACAGTAGCAAATTACAGTTGTGAAATAGCAACAAAAGTAATTTTATAGTTGTGGGTCAGCACAACATGAGGAACTGTATTAAAGGTTCGCTGTGTGAGAAAGGTTGAGAACCACTGATAGAGCAAACAAGTTTCTTTCGGTCTTAATACACTAATTGTGAAAACAGCCTCCAGAGTGCACAGCAGAGAACCAAGACTAAGTGTACGTGTGGTATGTGTCCATAATGCTTGAGTATCCTATGACTCAATATGGAAGTCCCGCAGCTTTGATTGGTATCGTGCATCTTATTAGGTCACGAGAGTCTACCAGACCATGTCCAACCCTTTGAGCAAGCTCTCTGTGCTCAACAATTCCCACACTCACTTCATCCTGGCTGACAACGGCACTTTGGGCAAGTACGGTGCTGAGGTGAAGCTTCGAAGGCAGCTGGAAAAGCACATCTCCCTGCAGAAGATCAACACTAGTAAGTCCCGGGAGTCTGTGGACGTCAGCTGGGGCCTGGCTCCACCAGGGTGGATGCCGACTGAGAAGGACGTTACCCAAGGATGTTTAGAGTTTCGATTCTTGCCAGGCTCATGGACCACGGTCAGACCCTTTGCCCTAGCCACCATCATTGCCTCCACATAGCAGCCATGTAATGCCTTGCCCAAGTTCACAAGTTGATCTGAGAAGTACCCCTGCACTGTTGTCATGGTGATGATGCTGCCCATCATGTTGCCTTCATTCCTGTTTACCGTAGTCACAGCTATTATTTTCTTTAATGTTTTATTAGGAAAACAGTTTGTTCTCAAAGACTTAGCATGATTCATTTGTACGAACAGATAAGTAGTGTAGGCCATTAAATATCTCTGTAGAACTGGGTCTCTCACATGGGCTAAGATGGCCAAATGAGGAAGTCCCTGGACCTGATGGACACCATCCTCGCTGGTCCATGTGGCACAGCTTTGAGGAAAGAACACTCAGTGCTGGGGCAAATCTGAGGATAAGATAAAGAGAAAGGACTGGTTCCCGGCCCGATGAAAGGATGAGAGAGCTTGTTAGAACAAGGTCGTTGGCATAACCTCCTGGGACGTGCCCACACGCAAAAACTCTGCCAAACAAATGTTAAGTGATCTCACAGAATGTCTCATTCTTAACATCACCAGCAATATCTTTGTGCACAACAACCTAGGCCTGGGAAAAGGCCCTAATGGAAGGTACTGTGATATCAAGTGGTTAGGATTGGCGTGGCCACCATGAAAGGCTATGGATTTTTCAAGAACCAATGTAAAAATATTTCTATCAATTCTTTGAAAATTCCATTCAATTTATTTTTATTATGTTCACTCCCCTGCTTCTCCCAGATCTGTCCTTGTCTCCCTACCACTGCCACACCCCAAATTCATGTCCTCTTTTTAAAAAATAATTCATTGTGTCCTATCGGGCTGACCATGCACTTACGGGTGTGGGGCCATCCACTGTAGTATGGCGACCCTACCAGGGGTCACAGTCTTACAAAAGTTGTCAACCCCTTCCCACCCCCACGCTGAAATGCTGACCGGCTTGATCTTGAGCAGATAGCCACGCTTCTGCAAGTACAGTGTGGTCCTAAGAATCAGATCCTGATGGATAAATTGGTTTTATTTGTTTTACACTTTAAGTTTTTTTTTGACTTGGAAGTCCTACCTGGACCCGTGACTTGTGGGCTTCCCTTTGTCATCCTTTGCCTAGGCCTCTGAGTGGGGCAAGGACAGCAAAGGGGGGCTCAGTAGTCACCTCTACTGCATTGAGCTCCATGAGCCCGAGGCAAGAACAAGTTCTCCTCTGCTTCCGGAGATGAAGTCACCACGCTCCTAGAGATGTAAATTCCCAAGCCTGCTTGGATGGGAATCTCAAAGACAGAGGCGATGCCATTTTGATCCACTTGCCATTATTCCTTATCCATGACATACCTTCAATGCTTGTTTGCTGAAACCAACTCTCCTACAGCTCTTCGAGCTGGAGATAACAAAGTTGTCCTAAAGAGAAAGTATCCCCAGGAGAAGGCCTGGCAGGAGGGAAGCCGAGGCTCTGAATTCCCTCACTGAGAGTCTCCAGGTTTCTTATAACCTGTGCTGGCAGATTTTAGCTGAAGCTCTTGAGATCTGTGAGGTCAAGGACATTGCCCCTACTTGGCACTTGTAATGTTTGATCACAACTCTGGAAACCTAGCAAGACCTGATCAGCAAATAGCGACCCTGTATACCAACAGGGTCTAAAGTCCAGAGCTTCACTGGCCACAGATGGAAACATTCAGGAGAGAAATTTAGTCTTTAATTAATGTGTACAGTTTTGTTTCCCTAGTCATTATCCCTAAACGACACAGAGTAATAATTACTTCCACGCCATGACGTCATGTCAGGTATTTCAAGTCCCCTAGAGATGGTGTGGAGCACACAGAAGAATGTAGATGTAGATAACACACCATTGCATATAAGAGACTTGAGCATCTTGAATTTGGTGTCCGGCGGCGGGTAGTATGATGTTCTGGAACTTATTCCCCAGGAGATGTCAAGGAGCAACTATGTAATATGTCCTGACCAGGCAGGGGTGACATTATGAGGTAGGCAAATGTCATGAAGACTCCACTCCCACTGTGTTCCCAATATGACATCAGCTTCCCAGACTTCCCCTGTCACTTCCTGCTTCCTTGAGCCCACCCTACTGGATCTGTTCCTACTGTGTTCTTGAAGACCCCAATAATTTACTTCTTTTAAAGCAGAGGCAAATCCTGGAAATAAGTAGTTAGAAATGGGCTAACAGTGGTCCATGGTTTTGTCCCTAAGATTAATATACAGGGGCCAGAAGTGCTTCAGACATCAGAGTTGATGAAATTTTGTCATATTTGCGTAACCTTTACTACTGATCATCTCCAATCAAAAAAAAAATGATACCTGCAATGCTGTTGGTTTCAGACTTGAGCTGTTTAGATTGGGGATGTTTAACCCATACGGCCTTATTCCTGGCTCTGGAGGCAGTAAACAAGAGCGTATTGCTACACGTTTGTCTCTTCAACGTCCCGAAGGCAAATGTGTTCTTTTTTTTTTTTTTTTTTTTAGTTTTTCGAGACAGGGTTTCTCTGTAGCTTTGGAGCCTGTCCTGGAACTAGCTCTTGTAGACCAGGCTGGCCTCGAACTCATAGAGATCCTCCTGCCTCTGCCTCCCGAGTGCTGGGATTAAAGGTGTGCGCCACCACCACCCGGCAGGCAAATGTGTTCTTATAGTTCAGATCCATTCCTCCTCAGGAGTTAAGTAAGGCACTGTTTCTTTTACAATGGCTCATCTGTGAGATGGCACTTTGACCACTAGCCTGGCATTGTAATGCCAATGCGGGAGAGGCCCTGGATTGAGCTAGTTCCTCCCTAGCTTATCCTGCCCTCCTTACACTGGGTAATCCTTAGAAGACAGCCTCCAGCATGGGCACTTCACACCCAGGCAGGGCATTAAAGGAGCGTTCTTAGCAATGCTTCTTAGCTCTTATGCCCAGGTGTCCCTGTGTCAGGTTCCTTACAGGTCACATGGAAGTGTAGGGGAGCTCAAGAGTTTTGAGGTTCCAGAGTTCACAGTGAGACCATGATATGAAGTTGGAATGCAGGAATGAACACAGTCACCCTTCCCTGACTTAGTCCGCCTGTTGGTCAACACTAGCGCCACAGGGAAAGCCCTGGGGCAGGAAGCTTGTACTTTTTGCGGTGTCAGCATTTAAGACAAGTTGGTGATGTTCATGCTGGCTTGAAGACCAAGGAGTGTGGTTGTGTTGCAGGGCTGGGCCAGGGTGTCCCTGTCGTGGGTCTTGTGGTGGAAGGCGGCCCTAATGTGGTTTCTATTGTGCTGGAGTACCTCAGAGAAGACCCTCCTGTCCCCGTGGTGGTTTGCGACGGCAGCGGACGTGCCTCTGACATTTTGTCCTTCGCACACAAATACTGTGAAGAAGGAGGGTAGGAACGGCATGGGATGTGGGCGAGCTCTTAACGGCTTTCTGTCAGGTTGACTTGAACCGCTCAGACATCCCAGAAAAGTCTAACTCATGAGGAGTTTTCTTGACCTTCTCTCCAGTTCCCAAGGTCAGTGTGAGAGCTGCCGGGAGCTCCTATCCCTGCCTGAACCCAGAACCCTCTCTCTCACTCCTTCATTTTCCCTTATAAGTCTCACAAAGAGCTAAACTGAGGCCAGTTTTTAATGCTGCCTTTAGGCCAGGGTGACTTTTTTTGTCTCCTGGACGCAAATCTCGGCCATTAGCAATCACAAATCAAAAACACTCGGGTGGGCAAAGTCGTCCCGTTTACTCGGAAGTTGCCCTACTTCCCTCTTTATCTCCATCCCTTTGAACAGGACCATAAACGAGTCCCTGCGGGACCAGCTCCTCGTCACCATTCAGAAAACATTTAATTACAGCAAGTCACAGTCACACCAGCTGTTTGCAATTATCATGGAGTGCATGAAGAAGAAAGAGCTCGTGAGTGTCTTCAGTTTCTTTCCCAACACATTCCACGGAGAGAGCTGTTTCCTTGTCTCCCTCCGCTGTGCATGCTTTGATGGACTTCTGCACCCTTCAGCTGACCTTCCCAAAGGGCGACTTAGAAACTCATTCCACACTACCTGCCCACGTGCACCTGTGGGGGGAGCAAGCCCACAGGTGGTCCCAGGTGTTTCCAGACCTTAGCAAACATGGGTGATGTCACACCAACCATGTCTCTCAACTCAGAGACGCCAACCATAAATCAGATTTAAAGTCCCTGGGAAGAGAGGCATGCAAGAGCCCTTTAGATGTGGTGACAAAGTCAAATTCACTTCCCTTTGCAAATGCAGGGTCATTTCTCTTTCCTTCCTTCAACTGTATTGATGAGGCATTGGCCCTCCCCATTCACTTGTGATAACAAAGTTCTAAATTCGCAAATCCCCTGTTAATGTATTCCTTCTGATTAGATGTGTGTTCAGCGGCTCTGTTGGCTATTTAGTGAAGATCCCGAGTAAGCGCCCTCTGCCCCGGGTGGGATAAATAATAAACTCCTAATCCAGGCAAGGGTCCCATCAGCAAGAGCAACATGGAAACTCCTGGAGACTGAAAACTCTTCTACCCAGCTTCTACCCAGCCTTCTGCTTCACTGCACCAGTCCTTGTGTTCAGCTTTAAAAAAAACAAAAACAAAAACAACAACAACAAAAAAAACACAACAGCTCCTTCTTCCTCTTGTTGCCTTGATTCTGTCTCTTCCCCATCCACCCGTTTCCAGGTCACCGTGTTTCGAATGGGTTCTGAGGGTCAGCAGGATGTCGAGATGGCAATTTTAACAGCCCTGCTGAAAGGTGAGCCTCTGGGAAGGGGTGATTCTGATTTTTGTCTTTTCAGAGCTGCCTGGCAAGGGCTTTGCCAATAATGAATGCTCCTTCGCTTCCCTCCTCCTAAGGACTTTTAGAAAAAGAACCCTGAGCGGGCCAGGTTGCCTGGGGTGACCTCAGCATGAAATGCTGGAATGACCGGACTCTAAAGAGGCTTTTTGTGGGACCCACGGACGTTACCGACCCATCAGAGCTGTTCCTACCCATAGCTGTCCCAGTGGGTCTGGTTCCTGAACGCTGCACCCTGCCTCTAAAGGCAGGTTCTGATGAGGAGCTTATGATATGGCGGGGGTGTCTCTGTGGGAGGCACATTTCCTCCCTGCCTCTCAGCTAGTCTGGGGGCCACAGGGACAAGAGGACATTCACCACAGACTTGATGCTGCACTGGGTGCCGCTTCAGGACTTACCGTCCTTGGTCCAGCTTGTCAGAGTTCTCTCCTTTTTAGATGAGAAAAGAATGAATTAGTTGGCTCCTCCTCCATCCCTTCCAGGAAACCACGCCCCGTTGGCTTGGGATGAGGTTGCCTCTGGCTTCTTCTCAGCAAACCTAAAAAAAACAAAAAGCAGAGGTCTTAGCTTTGGTGGTCATTCGGGGTCAAGAAAGAAATAATAGGTACTTAGTTCCAAACTAGCTCCCACCGGGAAGTGAGAAGCCCAAGTCCCCTCCCCAGAACCTGGCAAACTCAGGTGGTCCAGACACAATTGAGGGACACTCACTTCTTCCTTTCCCAGGAACCAACGCATCGGCTCCTGATCAGCTGAGCTTGGCACTGGCTTGGAACCGAGTTGACATAGCCCGAAGTCAGATCTTCGTCTTTGGCCCTCACTGGCCGGTGAAACTTTTTTTTTTTTCTGTTGTTTTTGTTTTGCTGGAGACAGGGTCTCATGTAGTCCAGGCTGGGCAAGAATGTGCTATGTAGGCAAGATTGGTCTTGAACCCCTGATCCTCCCACCCTCACCTCCCAAGTGCTGGGGTTAAAGGCCTCTGTGCCTGTTGGAACAGTTTTCAGTTTAGAATATTTATTGTGACTTGGCATGGTGCCGTGTTAGTATGTCCTTGATCATGACATGGATCTCAGGAGATGATCTCAGGGTTCTGATCTGGGAAATCCGCGAGATTATTGGAAGATGTTGCTGTTTAACTTCAAAGAAACCAAAGAAAGGCGGGCTCTGAGCCCTGATTCCGCACTGAGCGGGTCTTCCTGAGGAAACTAACCACCGAACCTTTCATCATTGCTGGTGAAAGAGGGTTTTTATCCTTTGAAAGAAGAGCATCAAAATTAACGGCAGCGTTTTCTTCTAGGGCGCTGAGTTTTCAGGCTGTTTTGTAAAACTTCGGCTGGGGGGGGGCTAGAGACCTCTGCGTGTGGTGTGTATGTGATGGAATTGCTGTATTCTCTGTCACGTCTGTAGAATAGTGTAACACAATGTAATACCCTGTGTTGAATGTGATTTCACCTGCACAGCCCAGATGTAGGTGCTCTATGATGTGTTGTGACATGATGTGTGGAAGCAGGCACATGTATGTGCGTGATTGGCAGGCATGCGTGTGTGTGTTTTTTTATTGAAGGATATTTTGTATGTTTGTGGCCGAGAACATGCATATGAAAAAGCATATGCATGTTCATATTGGAAGATCGTGGGTGTTGTGATGTAGGGCAAGTTATGTGTATGTGCACACACATGCCGCCATAATGGCCACATGCACATAGTATGTGTGATAAGTCACTCAGGTGTCCTTAAGTCACTCCTTCAATCAAAGCAACTTCTTTGCTCTAAAAATTAGAGCATAAACCAGTGACAGGCTAGAAAGTCACACAAGGAACCCAAAGGAATGTCAGAGACGCTATTTCCAGCGATAATTGCTCAGCCCATATTTGAAGTTTGTGGATGTGGTCCATGCCAGCCCACATCCTTTTAGAGGTGTGGTACCTACAATGTTACATCCTGTGTTGAGTGTGAACTCATCGGCACAGCACAAATGACTATTACCTGCCTTGTGCTGGCTCCATCCTCCCCCCCCCTCCCCGCGCAGAACCACACTCATTTCACACCTATTAACCCATCTGCAGAAACGCCCTAAGGGCTCTGTCATGCACACCACCTGCTGCTCAGTCTCTCATCCCACAACTCTGCAGATGTGGTAGCCTTTCTAGGGCCAGGCAGAAGGCAGCAGGGCTGGGAGCAAGGTAGGTGGGGTCAGGATTCTGTTCCTTATTATTCTCTTCCTTGCTAGATTTAGTCTACCATGTTACAACCCTATCAAGGTTTGTAAGACTCCAATTACGTCATCCACCTGACCTTCCTCATGGCTGAAGCAAATGCCACCAACACCCTGGTCTTCCGCTAGGCTACCACTGTTCTCTTGTTCTCTGTTCGTTCTCCCTAGTATTCCATTTTAGTGTGGAGTGTCCATCTCTAAAGTGCCTGATAACTACCTGCACCCATCAGCTGCCCTCTTCTGGACAGCCCCTGAAAAACCCCTCCTCTGCCAGCCCAGGTTACAAGCTATTCCTCTGAGGTTACCCATGATGCTCTTGGAATCCCGGATGTCAGCCAGGAAGCAGAGTAGGTGAGTTCACCCGAGCAACTAGAAACTCTCTTCCTATGGCAACCACACCCTTGTGCCTTCTCCACACAGCAGCAAGACCAGAAGCTGCAGCAGGGAAAGGCTGCTGCATCCCACTCTTTCACCGTGTTTTCAAAGCTGCGCATTTACTCACTCACTTAGGACACGTTGGTTGATGGCTGCTTCTTGTGTCTGGGGCTCTTGTTTCACGCGTTGGGGACACAGACGTGAATAGAGCAGACTCACGGAAGTCTGTAACAACAGGGTAGATGTGAAGGTGGGGTAATGGAAGGAAGAAGGAGGCTGGTTTGGGACAAAATAACAGATAATTACTGGATTCCACGTTATAGGAGGAGCTAGGACAGAAGATAAGCATGCACGAGGGAGAATCTGGGATGCTAGTTTGTAATGCAACACCAGGAAAGACATTGCTGAGAAAATGAAGTGGACACTGAGTCTAAATGGTGACCAGACAGATGCTGGCTTCCGTGGAGGAGGAAGGGCGCCTGGAACAGACAGAGGCAAGAAAGAGAAGGGCAAACAAGGGACAGGAGAAGGAACATCGTGGCGAGAACACAAAGCCAGAAGGCGCCGGTTCAGAAGGCTGAGAGCTGGCCAGGGGGTGTGCTGCTGGGTCCTGCAAATCAAGCCCAGGGCTGAGTGCTGGGACCTAGAAGCTGGGGGCTACACAGAAAGGTTTCTTTAGTCAACGGTATTTGTTATCTTGCACCATTTCTGAGGGTCAAGAATTTCGGGGTGGCTTAGCTGGGCAGTTCCGACTTGGGGGCTCCCATTAGTGGAAGCATGGAGTTTATCCTTGGGTGACTGGCTTCTTCCACTAAGCATAGTATTCTCAGGGCCCCTCCCTATGGATGCATCTATCCCATGTCAGAATGTTTTCTTTCTTTCTTTACTTTTCTCTTTCTTTGTTTCTTCCTTCCTCCCTCCCTCCCAGCCAACCTCCCTCCCTGCCTCCTTCCCTCCCTTCCTCTCTTCTCTCTCTCTCTCTCCCCTCCCTCCCTCTCTCTCTCCTTCCCTTCCCCTTCCTTCCTTCCTTCCTTCCTTCCTTCCTT
>NC_022023.1:28598397-28599953 GCF_000317375.1 Microtus ochrogaster | reverse complement strand
TAACCCTGGATTTCCTGGAAACTCACACTGCAGACCAAGCAGGGCTCTAACGCAAAGATCCTCCTGCCTCTGCCTCTCAAGTGCTAATAGTAAAGGCACGTGTCCCAATGTCTGGCTGTTCTTCCTTAAGATTGTAAAATGCTCCACTTTGGGCCTAGTGTGGTGACGCACGTCTTCAATCCCAGCCGTTGGGAGGCAGAAGCAGGTGGAGCACTGTGAGTTTGGGACACGCCTGGTCTACAAAGTGAATTCCAGGCCAGCAGGGTTACACAGTGAGACTCTGTCTTAAAAAGAAAAGTGTCCTACTTTGTGTGTGATCGCACTGCTTATCCGCCATCCTGGTGAATAGCGGCTATCGTGAGCAGCGCCGCTGCAAAGGGAGGTAAGCAGGGATCCATTCGAGTCTTGCTTCAATTCCTTTTGGAACATACCCAGAAGGATTTCTGCCATAATTCACTTATTATGCAAAAATTCTATGTCTAATGTCTTAGGGGTCATCACAATCTTTTTAATAACAGCCTAAGTATAAATGTTCTCACTTCTCTACTTTCTCAAAAACGTGTTACCTTCTTTGGTTTTGTTTTTCATCCTAGTGGACAGGGAGGGCATCTCAGCTGTTTTTAGTCTGTGTTTCCTTCATGATGTCTGGAGGTGATAATCTGTGGTGTCCACTTGGGAGATTCTTCGGAGACATGTCTATCCAAGCCTTCCTTTCCTGGCTTTTCTGGCTTCCTGCCTCACCAGCCACAGCTGCTCCCACTGTGGGTCTCCCTTCATGTTCACGATGCAGCAACGAGGCCTTAGGCAGCGCTGACCCTATATTTTTTGGAGTTTCAGCCTCCAAAACCATAGGTCATACACAGTGTCAAGTCCTGGTATTTTGTTGTAACAGCAGAAAGCTAACTAATACAGAAGGAGTCTGTGAGACATGCAGGTGCTAAGTTCACCAGAGGAACTCTGGAGAGGAGCGTGGACTAAAACTAGATGGGGAAAGTTGTTCCTGAATAGCGGCCAGCAGGGTGAGCAGCAGTAAGGCTGCTGAGGGAGAGAGCAAGATGAGGATGAAGAAGGCTAGGGGCAGAACCCAGAAGAACCTTGACATTGAGAAGGACTGGCCACACCGAAAAGAAAAGAAAAAAAAAACAAAAACAAACCTGGAGCTTGCAGCACCCAAGAAACTGGTTAAGGGAGAAAGCAACTGTTGAGTCACATGACTAAGGGCTTGCCATGAAGGGGGCTGGGTGATGCCCAGGTCTTGGGCCCCAGCACTGTCACCAGTGACCAGTGGACAGAAAGGTATAGCAGAGCAAGTAGAGGAAAGGGTGAAGTGGATGGACCACGGACAGCTCACCAGTAGAGTGTGATGGTAGGAAGGCATTGGTGCGGAGGACTTCAGCAGAGGGCCAGGACTTCTAACCCTAGCTGCATTGCCTTGACATACCCCATGCTCCACACTTAGCAGGAAGTCAGACCCATTTTCTCCTTCCTATTCCACTGAGTGAGCACCCTCTGCCTTTGAGGTCTTCAGTCTGTCAACACACTGCATGTGTCTTCGA
>NC_022023.1:28594196-28597872 GCF_000317375.1 Microtus ochrogaster | reverse complement strand
CCATAATAATCTCCAGCTCACATTTCTTCCTGGATGGTGACTTGTACTATTATCTCTTGCCTCTGACTCATTCACGGTCACATTCTCCCATCATTTGAGGACTATCAGCACTCCTCTGGTACCTTTTAATTTGCCACTCAGCACCCTTCCCTCAAAATGCACTCATCCGTCAGCACGTCATTCACTTCAAATACTCACAGCCATCTCACATCAAATATCACACATCAGACCAATGAAGTCTTCGTGCTCATGGAGAAGAGTGGTTCACAGTATCAGGATCTTCTTTATCAGACAGCCAGGCCACGGCGGACAGACTTTGTATGTATACATGTGTGTATGCCTGTATATGTGCTGGTGCATATGTGCCCTGGGTGTATGCATATGTGCGTACTCAAGTACAATGGGTGTGTGCACCTTCCCCATGTGGAAGGTGTGTTCCTTTCCACATGAAGGCACTATTTGTGTGAACATGAATGTGTACATGTATGCCTTACAATGTGTACAGGTGTGCGTACTATGCATGTGTGTGAATATATGGGAGTCTATGCCATGTGTGCATTGTGAGAATGTAGGTATGTGCATCTACTTTGTGTGTGTGCAGATAGAGTTTGGAGTGTCACTATACTTGTCTTGGAGTAAGGGGCAGTCTTGGCATCAACACTACTTGCTGTGGATTGCAGCCACTGGGAAGCCTGGCCCCTCCAGTGGACAACAAAGTCACAGAGAAGGAGAAGAAGCCACCCACAGCCACCACCAAGGGGAGAGGGAAAGGAAAAGGCAAGAAGAAAGGCAAAGTGAAAGAGGAAGTGGAGGAAGAAACGGACCCCCGGAAGATCGAGCTGTTGAACTGGGTGTGTGCAAAGTCCTTGCTCGTGTGTCTCGAGATTGTAGAGCCCAGAGTTGGCTTTACCCTAGTTCTCCAGGGAAGGGATACTCTAGTTACCTTCGCTTCATCCCCATCAGGATGGAGGATTGGTGGAATAATGCCAATATTTCGGTGACAATAGTGTGTTTACTGCTGTTTAATAAATGGGAGTGATCGTCATTAGGGCATATGCTTGTCACTGCAGAGGCCCTGCTTGCCGGTGTCTCAGCAGCAGGGAGACCTGGAAACATCTTGCATGGGCATCTTCAGCCTCCCAAGCTTGGTAGCTGCGACTACTCACCCACCCACCCCTCCCCACACTACCGCTAGCTCTACCATCAAAAGTGTTGTGTTGTGTGAATCGTAAACATGTGGTTAGTTTCTGTACCAAGAGTCCGCATGCCTGCCAAGCAGAGAGAGCAATGACCAGGGATTCCTTTTGGAGCGGTACCTTCGTTCCAAAAATAGGAGTGTATGGCCACTCACTCACATAGCACCCCAGTGGCCTGTGACATGCCTACACGGTCCTACAACCACCAAAAGATGCTTCTCAGCCAAGAAAACAGCAGGAGAAACTTAATAGGGCAACATTGGAATAGTTGTCTTAACTCATTAAAAAATTTTAGATTGATTGATTATTTTATGTTTAGGAACATTTTGCTTACATATATGTATGTGCACCGTGCACTTTCCTAGTGCCTGCAGAACTTGGAAGAAGGCCTAGGATCCCCTGGGACTAGAGTTAGCAGACAGGCTGTAAACAGGCATGGGAGTGCTGGAAATTGAGCCTGGGTCCTCTTTAAAAGCAATAAGTGCTCTTAGTGTTTTGTTTATTTGTTTGTTTTTGTTTTTTTTTTTTTTTTGAGACAGGGTTTTTCCATGTAGCTTTGGAGCCTGTCCTGGAACTTGCTCTGTACATCAGGCTGACCTCAAACTCACAGAGATCCGGCTGCCTCTGCCTCTGCCTCCCAGGTGCTGGGATTAAAGGTGTGCACCACCACCGCTTGGCATGCTCTTAGCTTTGAAAACAAAAGTCCCTTGTAAACTTTGACAGAGCATGTGGGACCAGGTTGAGCAGAAAGGAGAGAACATTGAGTATGTTTATTTAAAGGGAGCCACCCTGGGAAGCACAGGCTGGGTGCAGCAGCCTTAGGACAGTTCTTGGCTGGCGTATGTGAGGCTGTGGGCTCAATTCCCAGCACCAGGTTAACAAACAAAACTGCAGGGGATACAGCTCAGAATATCCCAGAACTTTCCATGGTGTGTCCTAATGTCTCCTGCCTGGAGTCTCGACAGAGGCAATTCATGAACTCCTTCCTGGATTTCACGCAGGTGAATGCCTTGGAACAAGCCATGCTCGATGCGCTTGTCTTAGATCGGGTTGACTTTGTGAAGCTCCTGATTGAAAACGGAGTGAACATGCAACACTTCCTCACCATCCCGAGGCTGGAGGAGCTTTACAACACTGTGAGCATCCCTGGGAGAAGGCTGGGGGCGAGCTAGCTCAGAATACTCTTATCACCTGACACACATTATTATGCAACCACCACAACAAAAGCTCTCCACTGAGTGCAGACTCACGAGGGTAGCTTCAGCTGGAAGGCCAGTGTGTAGTGGGGCGGCTAATCCTTATTTGCTCCTGGCTAGTGCAGATTCATATTCTCAGCAACTGTGCAGTGACAGCCAATCACTCCAGCTAGAGGAGACAGATGATTCCCGCTGTCCAATGGGCTCACATCTTCAAAAAGCCACCTCTGCAGTGAAAGTGTCCGAAGCTGAAAGTGTACTTGATGGTTCCAATCCACTGAACAACAAGACGCAGAATGCCATAGCGTCAGGCATTTCCCGGGGGGGTCATGAGGCTTACCCAGAACTTCGGTTTACATGGAGAATGAGGAAAGCTCATTGGCCCGAGGAAAGGAGCAGATTCCATTTCTCGTAAAAAACTCACAATGAGAGAAGTCAAAGGTGACCAGATGGACCCCTGTAAGTCTGCATGTACATCCTAAGCTTGTGACGCAAGAGGACCTCATGTCCTAAGGCAGCAGCAGACTGAGCTGTCATCAAGGTTATTAGTCAGCTGTTGCTTGGGACCCTGACGTTTCCCTGGTTACAGGGAAAACACATTTTAGCAGGAGGTGTGTTGTGTCAGAATGGGAAGTGTGTGGAGAAAATTTGCTTTGCCCACACTAGTCCAATTCAAGTTTTGAAAATTTACGTCTTCTTTGGTCATTCGAAGACTTTCAGTGGCAGAAATGGGGTAGAACACGCAGATATTTAACACTACAAGAATGCTAAAATTATTCAAAGCATTTCACACACATTTAAATGTGGAAACCACAGCCAGTTGCCTTATAACAAATGAGTCAGAGGTATATTGTGAACCCCATAATTCACTGGGGGCAGAATTTTGTTCAAGAGTTAAAGAGCAAACCATACTGATTGAGGCTGCCTGCTTCCCTTTCAGAGACTGGGCCCGCCCAACACCCTTCACCTGCTGGTGAGGGATGTTAAGAAGGTGAGTTATCCACCCTTTACCGGCTGGCACCTGCCACGAACATAGTTTGTGAAAACAGTTTTCTGTTTTGACATGTGTTCCCTTCTTATTTGATGCATAGGGAACAATGGCTTCCTCTGCTCGTGATAGTTCAGTCATAACGTTAGAAAGAGAAGAACAAAGGACGAGGGGGATGACTGTAAAATGCTTGGAACTGTAGCTTGTATTTCTAGAACCCAGGAAATGCTGTGGGATGGCTCAGCGGGTAAAGGGGCTTACTGGCAAGTTTGCGTACCTGGGCTTGATCTCTGAGA
>NC_022023.1:28593245-28593777 GCF_000317375.1 Microtus ochrogaster | reverse complement strand
GTACCTACACACACAAACATAAACATATACATGTATGCATATCAAACAAACAAATAGACAAAAAGCAAAAATAAAACTTGAAGTATCACAGCACAGGGGCACACTGATAACAGTGTAGGCTCCAGAAGAACCGACAGGAGGCTGCTCAGGAGGTCTCTGGTGTAGTGCACCAGAGGCTCTCAGCCTTCGCAGTTCCTCATTTCTAAGGGGAACAGCTCTCCTCATTTTCCAGGGCCCCCCACTATCACAGCCTGTGTTCCTGTGGGGTCTTGCTCACTCGGTCCTATGCTGGCATCTCTTGTTCTTGTCATCACAAGTTAGAGATGAAGTCAGGTTCTCATAGGGGCAATCTATCTCTCTAGAATGAGACAGTGGGGCTTTTGGTCAGAGTTCTGGATGACTTAGTCATATTTCTTAGCATGATTCAGTTCTAAGAATATGAGAACGTGATTTCTACAGAGCGGAATGGAATCAGTGGATGGGAACTGAGGATCTCAGAGGTCCCTGGACCCAGAGCCTTGTTCCACATTCT
>NC_022023.1:28581663-28593145 GCF_000317375.1 Microtus ochrogaster | reverse complement strand
GCGAGGAAGAAGACACAGACACGTGGCGGTCCCACGTGGGTGCACTTTTAATGGGGGAGGGGTAACAACAAACAGGAAAAGGTGTGCAGACACGACAGGAAAGGCAGGGAGAGAGAGGGGGGGGTCCTAGCAACCCCTACTTTTTAACGGGGAATGCAAAGGCTTCTGGGAATATGTCCGTATCCAGGAGAACGCTGGGAACTGTAGTTCCGCAAAGGAACAACACACATTCTGCTTCCTCCCTCAAGACCCAGGTGGAAGAAAGACTAGGAAGTGTAAACTTTCTTCTTTTTTCCAAGGAGGATATATATGTTATTTATATATATAATATATATATGTAAACATACACATTTAATTTTAACACACTTTAAAAAGGAAAACTCTGCCCTTTTACACTTTTAGAGTAGAAGACTGATTTCCAACCTCGTCTCCTTCCACTCTCATTAAATGAAGGAGTTCGTGTAGTGAGTATTGTATTGTCAGCTGAAGCTTTTTACCAACAGCAAAAACTGCATCCAAATAGGATTAGGATACTTACCAATCTAGGCTTCCTTCTGAACTTATTATTATCATTATTATTTTCCCCACTCATCTTCCATCCTTCCTTCTCCCCAGGGGAGTGTGGGAAAAAAATAAGAATAATATAATAATAAGTCCAGAGGGAAGCCTAGATTGGTAAATATCCTAATCTTATTTTAATACAGTTTTTGTTGTTGTTAAAAAAAAATAAGTTTCAGCTGAGAATTCAGTACTCACCTACACAAAATCCTCCCTTTAGGGAGGAAGTGCAATGATCCGTGTTTAATCCCAACTGTTTCCCAGCTGAATGACTTCAGTAATCGCCCTCTCTCCTGTAGTCCTCCTGCTCATCACTTGATTCCCTGTTCATAACCAGCATCTCCAAAGCGTTCCATGGCAGAATTCTGAAGTTCAAGCTTGTCCCAGTACATACACATTTCCACTGGGCCTGGCCCGGACCTGTGACCCCTCCCGGAGCACTCGCTCTTTCTCTTTGCACCCCATCATTCCTGCTCCATTGCTCCTATGTCATCACCTCATGGAAACCCTTACTCGCCCCTAAACAATGCACCCAGGCACCTCCAGACACTCCTGAGGGTTCCATATGATGCCGCACTCCGCTCTTCACAGCTTCATCCCTCTCCCCAGCATCCAGCTCCTGGTCGCCAACAAGGAATCTTCGGCTGGGATGTAGCTCAACAGTAGAGTGCATACCTCCCATGTGTGAAACCCTGAACTTGGTCCTCGGCACTGAAAAAGAAAAGTCCCAAGAGTAAAAGATACCCAGCATGGTCAATGAACATAATAGGATCTTAAGAAATATAGATTTCAGGAACAAAGGTTCAGCCAGTGTAGCTAGTCTAGCATATAGATGAGTGCCTCGCTTCAGGCCGTTGCTTCTCACCACCGGGACTCTGTCCCAGCAGATCCTCTTCCACGTTGATAAGATTCAGCCCCTTTGGTGGCTTCTTGTCAGATCAGACAGGTGCTGGTTGTGTTTTTTACTGAAGATCTGGTGTCCCCCAGAGTCACTGACTACCACTTAAGCTTTCACCAGAGGGGTTCCTGGCCCTGAAATATACGTTGGCCACCTATAGGTTCCCATAAGACCCTCTGCTTCCCAAATGAAGCTTGGCCCCTCCCTGAAGCTAGCATCTCCTCTCCAGGGGGTTATCCAGGGTATGTGTCATACAAATAAACGCTTATATTGCGCTGGCACCACACTGCTCCTTCCACCTCCCCATACCAGCTGCAAACCACTCTGCCTGGCCATGGGCTTGCCATAGACTCTGCAGCGCCTGAGTTTTTAACTCTTCCTTCTCAATGCAAGAGCTGATGCCAATGTTTGGAATCATCCCCACACACCATATGGTAACAGACTGAACATGGTTGTTATAGTAACAGCCAAGCTGCTCCTGGGGTGATGTGGCCTAACTTGGGGGATGCTGTCCTCACTGTGAACTTCTTCTTTTGCAGAGCAACCTTCCACCTGATTACCACATCAGCCTCATCGACATAGGGCTGGTGCTGGAGTATCTCATGGGAGGCGCCTACCGCTGCAACTACACCCGGAAGAGTTTCCGAACTCTCTATAACAACTTGTTTGGCCCTAAGAGGGTACAGATCAGCGGCCACACCATGTCCTGTGTCCCCCCAGAGTGGCATGTGGTTCCTTACTATGCTTCCCAATAAATCTCCCCGTGCAGAACCTAGCTCTTCATGTCATCTGTCCCAGAGTACACCCACACTGCCTCTGTCCTGACCCCCCAGTGTGAGGCTTCCGGGGGCCACGTGCTGCCTCTCATATCACCTCAAATACTGGGTCAGTCAGTGCAACCTGTCAAGCAGTCTGCCCTCCCTCTTTCCCCACAATAGCCTTCCTCCTGGTCCCCTGTCTCTACTCTCTCAACCCCTCCTCCCACCAATCACTGGAGCTGTTGTCAACTTCTAAAACATAAAAAAAGCATCTGTTACTCCCCCCGCCCCCGCCCCCGCCCCCGCCCAAGTCAGGGCTCCCCGCTGGTCAAACAATTATAGCCAAACTCACAGTACAGCCAAGGAATCCAAGACAGCTGTGGCAAGCCATCCCCACCCTACCACAATAGACTCTATTCCTCTACCAAAATTAAAGCTAGTTCCTGACCTGCCCTAATGCTTCTGGTTGCTCCAGTCCATCAAAACCCCAGTCATGTAAACATCAGATCTGCGGGGGAGTAGGCCTCACTCCTGCTCCACAATCCGTGCTGGAGATTTGTTTGGCTCTACTTCCGAGGAGGGCCGTGTGTCTGTCTGTCTTTCCAAACTGACTTCTGCTGACAGAAGCAGTTTATGTGCAAGCATTTCCTCCTCTTGGATGTTGCCATTAATTAGTAGCGATACAGACTATTTAACTTAATTAACACTGTACTCACCTGAGTAAATTTATTTCTTTTTCCTGCTTCTTCATCATGCAGCCGAAAGCACTTAAACTTCTGGGAATGGAAGTAAGTAGAACGGGGTTGTTTATGACACTTCAGTCACTCTGTGGAAATGGTTAGATTCAGAGTAACAGAAAATTGAGGGATGTTTTCCATGAATAAGTACTCTATACCAAAATATTAGATGGGTTGAAGGAATCGTCAAAAAGGTCAGACACCTTTAAAAATTTTAAGTACTAGGGGAGGCTGTGTTTTTCAGTGTGTTTGTGCGTGTGTGTGTGTGTGTGCTTGCGTATGGGTATATGTGTGTGTGTGTATGTGCTTGCGTGTGGGTATATGTGTGTGCGTGTGTGCACACGCACACACACAGGTGAATGGTTGTCCTCACGTCTTCCCCAGTTGCTCTCCACTGTATTTATTGAGGCAGGCTCTCTGCCTGACCTGGAGCATGTTAGTTACAACTACTTTATCTAACCAACGTGGCCTGGGAAAGCTGTCTCTGCCTCCCAAGGGCAGGACTCCACGCAGGTATGACACCTGCCCAGCTTCTTCGTGAGTTCTAGGGATTCGAACTCAGTCCTCACACTTCAGAGCCAAGCACTGAGCCATCTCCGCAGCCTAAGCTTATCATATCTTAACAATTTAATTTTCTTTTTTGTTAAGAATTTCATACGTGAATCTAATGTGTTCCGATTAATGAAATGCACCCTCATTCACTCCCCTCCAATTCCTCCCATATCCACACATGGTCCTTCACTCACAACTCCGTGGGCCGTTTTTTAAAGCCACTGAGTTCACTGGATGCTGCCTGTATGTACATGGATGTAGGACCATCTACCGAAGCATGGCTAGCCTCTCAGAAACCTCAGCCCTGAAGAAAACTGATTCTATTTGCCCTCATAGATGTCAATTACCAGTCACGCCTCAGTTAGGGGTGGACTTGATAAGCTCCTCTCCCATCCATGCTGGGATTTTGGTTGGCTTGATCTTATACAGGTCTTGGGCATACAGTCATGGCCACTGTGAGTTCACAGAGGCAACGGCTCTGTCATGTCTAGCAAGTACTGTTTCAATGCAGATATCAGCTACCTCTGGCTCTTACAATTTCTCTTCCCCTTTTTCTGCAATGGCCTCCAAGCCTTGGAGAAAGAAACTGTGATGTAAATATCCCCTGAGAGATGAGCACTCCGCAGTCTCTACTGTATAAAGAAGCTTCTCTAATAAGGTTTGAAAGGTGTTCTGATCTACGAGCATTAAAAATACGTTAGGGGGCAGTTTGATACTATGTCCATTTTGCAGATATAGTAAGTTATTCCCGAAGGCCTCTGACACGGCCAGCCATGGGTTTGGGGCCCAGTAGCAGGGACAGGAACAAGAGTTCCATCTGGTGAAGCTAGCCTTTAATCTGGTCAGAAAGGTGTTGTCGCTACCCTAACATTCACACTGCTATTGCACTGGTGGTATGTCTTGCCAGGCCAATCATTGCTGTAGCTCACAGGATTCCCTGCGGGGGAAGGGGTGATTAGCTTTCTTCCCTGGTAGTGTGTACAGAACCTTCTAGCTCTATGAAAGCCAGCAGGGATGAAGTTCCCAGGTCTTACCAGCTTGACTTCTCCTTGACTCAAGTATATGGTGCCCACAGGAATGGGATCTTATGATCAGGTTCTAGAAGGTAGCCAGAAACAATGATAATAGCCCACAGTATCTGTTGAAGGTGTCTATGGGATAACAGATACTTTTAGAGATGGAGGCTAGCTAATTAATTCTATAAAGTTTGTAAAATCAATTTCCAAAGAAATAGTAACAGAAACCCTTAGAGAACAATGTTATTTCTATCATCTAAAAGCCATAAAATACCAAAGAACTCAATAAAACTTTTTAATGCCTAAATAAGAAATTAAGATTTCCTAAGAATGCAAATAAAATTTAATATTAGCAAGTCTTTAATATATGACCTTATTGTTAAGATAAATAAGGAAAAGATATGACATGATCATTTGTCAGTAGGTGCTAATGAGGGAACTCAAAACTGTATGACATTCCTAATCTTTTTTAATTAAAAATAAAGTTTTTTTTTATAGAATATATTCTGATCATGGTTGCCTTCCATCTCCTCACAGATCCTCTCCACCTCCGAACTCTTCCAACTGCATGCCTTTTTTCTCTTTTAAAAAAACAAACACATACTGGGCTGTGGTGTTGCACGCCTTTAATCCCAGTACTCAGGAGGCAGAGGCAGGCGGATCCCTGTGAGTTCAAAGCCAGCCTGGTCTACAGAGCAAGTTCCAGGACTGGCTCCACAGCTACTGAGAAACCCAGCCTTGAAAAACCAACCCACCAAGTAAACAAACAGAAAAACACATAAATAAAAAAGACAAACAAGGATAAGACAAAATAAACTAACAAGAAAAGAAAAAGAAACTAAGAAAGAGCATGAGAAATGCAGATACACACACCACACACACACACACACACTCACACACACACACACACCCCAAACCACAAGCAAGCAAGCAAAACCCATACAACCTCAAAACCATAAGCCATAATATACAAGTCAAGGACCAGTAAATTTTTTCCTTTTATTCTTTTCTTTTCTCTTTTTTTCTTTTTTTTTTTTAAAAAAGCTCAAACAGCAATATGAGACAAAAAAAATCTTCTAAGATATCACTGAGTTCATTTTGTGCCCATCTGCTGCTGGGTATAGGCTGGTCCTTAAATCTGGTTTGTATACCCAGTGAGACTCCTTTTCTCGCAGTTATCAATTGGAAATAGCTTCTTGGCTGGGGATAGACATTCGAGCCCACTTCTTCATCTCGGTGCTGGGACCCTGTCTGGTTTGTATCTGGCAGGCCCTGTGCATGTAGCCACAGTCTCTAACAGATCAACCCTGTATTATCTAGAAGACACTGTCTCTTTGGTGTCTTCCAGTACCTCTGGATCTTATAACTTTTCTGCCTCCTCTTCTTCAAAGCTCCCTGAGCCCAGAGGGGAGGGACTTGGTGAAAACATCCCATTTAGAACTGAGAGTTTCAAGGTCTTTGCACAACATCCAGTTGTGGATCTCTGTGTTGGTTCCCATCTACTGCAGGAGGAAGCTTCTCTGATGATGGCCGAGAGAGGAACCCGTCTATGGGTACAAAGGAATGTCATTAGGAGTCATTTTTATTGCTGTATTTCTTTAGCAAAATGACTATCAGCAAAGAATACTATTTGACATCAGGAAGATCAACTCAAGTACCCTCCTCACGGGACAAAAGAGTTGACGGCACCAGTAACAAGAAGCTTTAAAAATGAAGCACTAAGAAAAACAAGACACAGACACACACAAAACCACACCGCCCTGGGGCAGTGGGAGCAAACGCTGCACTCAGAATGGCACTCGGCTATTGTTGAGTGTTTTATAATTAAACTGCCATGCTCAACAGCGTCCCATTCTGGATGATTTTGTTAAAAAGGCTTCAGTTCAGAACTCACAGCTAAGGCCCAACTCCGGCTCTATCTCGTGAGCCCCTCATCTTCTATTATTTCCTTTCTCAAGTCCTTCCGTCTGGTAGGACCAACCTGGTCACAAAGATCTGTTTAATGTGCCTCTGGAATACTCTGCTCCCAGGCCTGCTTTTACTTGATATTTCATTTCCTCAAGGACAGGCACCGAGAATACAAATTCATCCGGTCTTCCTGTCTTACAATGTTGAACTTGCTCATTTCCATTTTTCCTAAAAGAGACTTCCAAGTTCACTTTTACAAGCCTTTACACACCATTCTAGCCTCTTCCGCCTGTCCGATAGCTTAGTGAAGCATAGTTCTTATTCTGAGTTTTCTTTTTAATTACATTGTGTGCATATGTATGTGTTTATGTATGCATGTGTGCACACACAGACACAAAATATATGCCAGTAGAGGTCAGTGAACAGCTTGTAGAAGTCTGTTCTCTCCTTCCATCATGTAGGTGGTGGGAATTGAAGTCTTTGAATTCTGGTCCTTGGGCTTGACAGCAGGAGCGTCCTGGCCCACTTACCAATCTCCTGATTTTTAAAAGATGCACATATTCCTCCATCCCTTTTTTTCCCTTCCCCTTATTTTTTGAGACAGTCTTTCCCTGAAGCTGGACCTCACTGATTGGCTAGACTGACTTGGCCATCAAGCCCAGAGATCCTCTTGTCTCTGCCTCCCAGGGCTGGGGTTACAAGCCCTTGCTGTCTTGGCTGACTTTCTACATGGCATAGGGATCCAAACTCAGTTCCTCATGTTTGCACAGCAAGCCTTTACTTTTATTCTGAGGGGAATCTCACGCGGTTGCCCAGGCTTGCCTTTGACTCTCTCAGTAGCCCAGGAAGGTCTTGACCTTGCTGAGCTCTGCCTCAGCCTCCGGGTTACCTGGTATTACAGGCCTGTGCTACCAGGCCCCACTACACTGTCTCCATCAGTTCTTGGCTCAGCTATATCTTACAAACAAGTATCAGTGTTCCACTGTGTTGGAAGATGTCCCTGAAGAGACAAAGGGTGACTTCACCTTTCCTGTTGGGCTATCTGTATTTGGTTTATGGGGAGGTTTTTCAGCTGTTTGCTTTGTCTCCTTGGTTTAAACTTTCTGGGGAAAAACAGCTGCTGACCCGGTGGGATAAGTTACTCAAATAGCAGCATTCCTTTTCAGATCACTTGGCTTCCGCATAGTAAACACGCGGAGCCTTCTCAAAGGAATCAGTATGCAGAGTGGAGCCCAAAGCCTGGAGCTCACCAAGTCTCTCTGCTGCTTCTGACATGGAAGCCTTCCTCTCCCTCCTGTAGCTCCTGAAGAGCTAATTTGTTGTCAATTTAAGAAGAGCCTTTTTTTTTTAAGAAGCCATGTTTCTTTCCTCCCAGGATGATGAACCTCCAGCCAAAGGGAAGAAGAAAAAGAAGAAGAAGAAAGAGGAAGAGATTGACATTGACGTGGACGACCCGGCTGTGAGTCGGTTCCAGTACCCGTTTCACGAGCTCATGGTGTGGGCTGTGCTCATGAAGCGCCAGAAGATGGCCATCTTCCTGTGGCAGCGTGGGGAGGAGAGCATGGCCAAGGCCTTGGTGGCCTGCAAGCTCTACAAGGCCATGGCCCATGAGTCCTCCGAGAGCGAGTTGGTAGATGACATCTCACAGGACCTGGACAACAATTCCAAGTGAGGATCTTGAAGGAATGTGAGACCCAGATTGGCTACTGCTCTGGTGCTCTCCCCTTAAAGGCATGGCCGCTGAGCTTCCCCTTTGAGGACCGTTGTGGTTGAGGCTTACTCATAAACCGCCCTGCTCATCGTGTCTGTCAGTATTTTTCACTGCTGTCCCCTGGGCTATTTCTGGGTTGTTACTGGTTTACTCTGCTGCTTTCCCATGCCAGTTATCAAAGCCCCTTTTATGCTAACAAGGTAGTGAAATAGATTCCCATAAAGAGAACTTGCTTGTGCTGTATAAACCTCAACACAACTACACACTGGGCTCTGAACATCAGGAGGACTTCTGGATTTTTCTTCCCCTGTAGCTGGGGCAGATGGCTAAAGGGGGCTGGTGTTGGTGTTTTCTCTTCATGCAGATACTCACAGTAGGCTAGGTTTTCTGTTTAGCTCATTTCTCCCGGGGCAGGCCTGGAAAAGGAGGGCAGAGCTTACTCCCAGATTTTAATGTGGCTCCTTTCCCCTTCCCCCTATTGGAAGAGGGGTTGTTCTGTACATTCGCTGTTAGAACCTGGCTGGGTAGGGCCCTAGACTTGATCCTATTTGGACTTGGCCACAGCAAGCATTTAGCAATACATGGGTTATAGCTCATGTTGTGTTTCCCGAGTTTGCCCTGGTTCTGCGGGCATGTCCGCTACAGTGAGCAATGATTCCGTGTCTGCCTGCCTGCCCCTGCAGTCTAGATATAGAATTCTTCCCTGTGATGGAGCGAAGAAGGGATGCTGATCTCCAGCTTGTTCAGCGTTTCTTCTGTTGTTAGGAGCAACCAGACCTTTCCAAGTTTGTCACATGCCAGACTGGAAATACGAAGCCCATGGAAGAATTTATAAGCATATAAACTTGAGGCAGATCCAGTCAGGCAGTAGTGCCAGCATCTGAGGGCTTTGGAAGCCTTCTGCTTTTGTTCTAGATGCAATGATTTCCAAGATGATTAGTAGGCTAACTGTTAGAACCCGAGGCTTTAAATGGTTTTCTCTTAGATTTATTTTATGAATATGAATGTTTTGTCTGTGTCTGTGTGTGTGTACGCACACACGTGTGCGCCATCCCGCCTGTATGCTTGGTGTCTGAGGAGGTCAGAAGAGGGCGTCCAGTGCCCTGGAGTTGGAGTTACAGGTGGTTGTGAGTCACCATGTGGGTGCTGGGCACTGAACCAGGCTCCTCCACAGAAGAAACAAATGCTCTTAGCCACACAGCCATCTCTATAAATCCTGAGCCCAAAGGACTTTTAAAACAGAGATATGTTCACCTACCTTGGGTGATGCAGCTATTCTAGATGCAATCCTGCCTTCTAGAGCATCCTCCCTTGGTGATATGTCACCCTGCAGCCTAGGACCAGAACAAGAAAGTACTGTACGCTGTAGCATCTTCAAGGGACAGGAATGGCCACTCTCCCTCCTTCATTTTCATCTTCATAACTTCAACAAAATGCCCTATAAATGGAGAAACAAGACCAGAAGGGAATGATCGCTATGTGGCCATATTTTAATCATATCTCATGCAAAAAAGTCAAAGGAATAGGAAATGGCTATCACTGTCATTAAATATTGGAATTGTGGCCATGAGGAAAAAGGGACAAACTATTTTCAAAATACAGCCATGTCACCTTCTCCATGCCCTTGACTCCTACAATTACCCTGCCATTAACCATCAGATGTCCTGCTCTGGGCCCTATGACAGCTACACTTTGTTTCATTGCACTGAGCATGTTGAATTATCTTGTAATCAATGCCTTGTTGAAGTCTTACACAGTACAAGAAAAGCACATGGTTTAAATGATTGGCTTGTGTCAACGCATCAGCATGTCCAGCAGCCACATTTAAAATCAGAACCTAACGAACACTCACAAGTCATTCTGGTGTTCCACCAGCCCCACTCAATTCCTGAAGGACATAGATAGGTCTACCTAAAGCCCTGTTTGCAGGAAGAGCAACCTGTTCCCTCTCTGACCTATCATTAATCCTGCTACTTGCTGTCTCCTTTCTCTGGTGACAGGTCTTAAGACCTTAAAGAGGACATTAAAGCTACTTTCAATCCTGTGTTCTGTGTCTTATGGCTCCCCACATCCCCATGGACATGTACATTTAAGTACAAACTCACAGCCACTGTTGGCTTCATCACCACCGACGTCTTCTTCCCTGCAGAGATTTTGGGCAGCTTGCGGTGGAGCTCTTAGATCAGTCTTACAAGCACGATGAGCAGGTGGCCATGAAACTTCTGACCTACGAGCTCAAAAACTGGAGCAACTCGACCTGCCTCAAGCTGGCTGTGGCAGCCAAGCACCGGGACTTCATTGCTCACACCTGCAGCCAGATGCTGCTGACGGACATGTGGATGGGAAGGCTCCGTATGCGGAAGAACCCTGGCCTGAAGGTGGGTGTGAGGCAGTCACTGGGCTGGGATCACCAAGACGGGACACCAAGCTGAGCTCAGTAGCTGTAGCCTAGTCCATCTACAGCGGCCCTGTGGTACAGGAGCCCATTTTCCTCCAATTCAGTCACCCCATCACCCACAGCCTGGAAATGTTAAATGGAAAATTCAGGAAATGATCAATTCCTAAGATTATTTCGCTTGTTTGTTTTTTTTTTGGGGGGGGGACACAATAAGGGGCCTGATGTAAACTAGATGAAGACTCTGCTCCTGAGCTCCACCCTAATCCTCTTGCTTGAGTTGTAAATTATGTATTGTTCCGAGCAGTATGATGAAATCTCACATGATCTCACTCTACCTCCACCAAAACCCATAAATCATCTGCTTATCCAGGGTATCCACAATGTATGCTGCACCTACCCATTAGTCACCTGGTAGATGTCTCCATGACCAGATCAATTGCCACAACATCCCAGTGCTTGTATTCAAGTAACCTAAAAGTTCCTTATTAAGGACCACAAAGAAGAGAGTGGTGACGCTTCTCGGGAGGGTGTAAAATGTATGGTGCGTTAGCTTAGCTACTAGGTGGCAATGCTGCAGGCACGTAGGCAACACCCAGAGGACATGGAGGTCTGCACTGTCTATGTCAGGCATCCTGGTTGTGAGAGATAAGGGGCACCACTGTAGCCCCCTGAGCATCCCCACGCAGGAGACACTACAACAGTTCTGACTGCACAGATGAGGAACTCGAAGCTTAGCGATTAAGTTGCCCAGGGTCTGAGTTGGTCAGTATGGGACAGGACCAGTGCTAAGGTGGCCAGACACTCTGGCCCCATTGTTCTTTGTCACTGTCTTTGTTTGCAGCTGGAGGCCACCACGATTGAGCATGCTCTACAGATGGGTCATCAATCTACTAGTGAAGCACAGGCCCGGGGGCTAGGGAGGGGGCTCAATGGTTCAAACCACTCA
>NC_022023.1:28580094-28581343 GCF_000317375.1 Microtus ochrogaster | reverse complement strand
ACCCCCACAGTGGTAAGCAAATGCCTGTAACTGCAGTTCCAGGAGAGGCAATGCTCTCTGTGGCCTCCTCAGGCATGACATGCACACAGTGCACAGACACGCGTGCAAACAAAATACCCATGTGCATAAAATAAATTCATCTTAAAAGGTCAAACTACAGATCTGCCCTCTGTGTTTTAGCTGACAACATGGCGTCCTTACATGTGGCTTATGGGAGAACATAAAGCAATGAGAAGGTTTGAAGAGGGTGTGTTGAGAGAAAAATCAGTCAACAAACTCTTAGGTTATCTCGAGAAAAGGTTTTATTTGGCAGCTAATCCAACTATATAATGATTATATTATATCGATTTTATGGGCTCTCTGAAAATAGAGGCAAAATACTGCAAGTTCAGTATCCCTTATCCGAAATGTCTGGGGTCAAAACTGTTTTCAACTTCTTTTTAGGTCTGGAATTTTTACATAGACATAATAAGATATCTTGGAGATGGTCTTCAAGCCCCAGTGCAAAATTAATTGTTCCACATTTGCTTTATATACACAGCCTGGGGTATATTTTATTCCTTATTTATAGTGTGCCTGCAGTTTAACTATGGCCCATTACATTAACTCAGTGTGGAATTTCCCACTTACGGCATTGTGTTGAAATCAGATTTGGAGGCACTTAAAATTTCAGATTGCCACTCATCCTGTATGACATAGTGACTAGCAGAAGAGCCTCCACCTCTTACAAATACAGATGTCATGCCTAGCTATCCAGTTCTACACAAAGCATCAATTTGTTATATTGCTATTGTAGACAGCCTTGTATATAAACAAATAGTTTGTTTTCTGAATGAAAAGAGATCTTAAAAGCATTAAAGAAAACAGGTCAAGTGTGACGTGATGAACGCTGAATTGGCGTCACACCTCATCGAGGCAATGAAATCTAGAAGGCAGCAAAAAAGCAAGCAAGGCCTTTATCTTCATCATTTTGATAGGAAAAACATTTAACATCTGAATTTTTTTTTTACTTGATCCAGCTTTTTAGAACATATGAGGAGAGCCAGGATGTAGCTCAGTGGTCCAACATTTGCCTGGCTTGCATGAGGCCCTGGGTTCCTAACTTGCATGAGGCAACAGAAACACAAGTAAAACACACAAGGAGAGCAGATCCATGTAAACCAGGTGAAGAACCGGGCCAGTACTGTGGTGCATGCCCATGATCCTGGCTACATGCAGTACTGTGGTGCATGCCCATGATCCTGGCTAC
>NC_022023.1:28555363-28579994 GCF_000317375.1 Microtus ochrogaster | reverse complement strand
CAGTACTGTGGTGCATGCCCATGATCCTGGCTACATGCAGTACTGTGGTGCATGCCCATGATCCTGGCTACGTGGAGGTTGAGGTGGAAAGGCTGCAAGCTTAAGACTAGCCTGATCTGCAGAATGAGTTCGCCTCAGCCTGGATAGATCCGCACTGGCAAAATTCTAGCTAAGCCTCAACTCCGACTTACCTGTGTGGGGATTTAATGTTCAAACATTGCTTTTTAAAGTCTGGAACACACACGACATTACTTGTTGTTTCTCTTTTGAAAAAAAGAAATTCGGTGGATATTCTCAAACTTCTCACAGCCTGCAGTTCTACCAAAGTATCCAGCACATAAAGACACAGATCGTCAGGGTGGGGACAACGCAGGCTCCTAGGTGACCCGAGTGAGCAGTCTAACTTTATAGCTTCAACAGTACAGTCAGCCTTCCAGCTCCCAGGATTTCGTGTTCTTGAAATCAACCGAACACACATCAAAATCCCGTCAAGGGCTTTCGAAAGGGCAAAGGTGCCTGCTATCACCCTGATAACCTGAGCTCAATCCCTGAGACACACATGGTTGCAGGAGAGAATCAACTCTAGCAAGTTGTCATGCACTGTGGCATGTGACATGCACACACTAGACGGATGTGGGAAATTATTAAAGAAATTATTTGTAAGTATATCTGAACTGAATGTACACACGCTGTCCTTTTTGTCTTTACTCCCCAAACAATAAAGTAGAACCGCATTTAACCAGGCGTTTACATTGCATTAAGTTAGCAGCCACCTAGACATGAGTTGAAGTGTGTGGAAGGATGTATGTAGATTTTATGCAGATATTGTGTCTCTTAATGACCATAAGCGCCTCCAGGCTTTGGTATCTAAGGTCGTTGAATCAGTAAAGCACACCTCTGGGTTGACCATGATGGCATATCCAGGAAGGATTAACTAAGGGCAAGAGGGGGAGACCCCCCCCCAAAGTGTGGATAGCACCAGTGCATAGGCTATACATGGATGAAATAAAAGGGGGGGAAATGGAGAAAGCACAAAGTACAGGCTCAGGCCCCGACCCTCTCTACGAGGATGGCAGCTCCTCTCCTCTCCCCTTCCTCCTCCCTTCCTCCACTATGATGATTTAAAACAAGTCTTTCCTCCCATAACTTGTTTTCTTAGGTATTTCATCCCAATACAAAAGAAAGCAACTGACAGAGATTAGATTCTCCTTGGATTATCTTAGTTTAAAACTGGGTTTGTTCCTTCATCACCTAGGTGATCATGGGGATCCTTCTTCCACCCACCATCCTGTTCTTGGAATTCCGAACATACGATGACTTCTCCTATCAGACATCCAAGGAGAATGAAGATGGCAAAGAAAAAGAAGAGGAGAATGTGGTCAGTGGCACTCAAGAGGGTCACGTGGCACTCAAGAGGGTCACGTGGCTCTCATTTTCAGTGTTTAGATTTGTTTTACCATGGACTTAGAAGGCTTGTTAATAGGAGCACTAGAAGAATTTCCTCTTATTAAGGCCTCTTTCTGCTGGGAATGGGGTAGTTCCCACCTGCAGGCCACCTTCCATGTCCTGGGATGACCTATTTACACCTGCAGTCTGCCTGTCATGTGCGGGGGGATGGCCTATTCACACCTGCAGACAGATTGCCATTTGCTGAGGATGATCTATTCCCACCCGCAGACTGCCTGCCATGGGCTGGGGATGGCCTATTCCCACCTACAGACTGCCTGCCATGTGCAGGGGATGACCTATTCCCACCTACAGACTGCCTGCCATGTGCAGGGGATGACCTATTCTCACCTGCAGACTGCCTTCCATGGGCTGGGGATGGCCCATTCCCACCAGCAGACTGCCTGCCATGTGCTGGGGATGACCTATTCTCACCTGCAGACTGTCTGCCATTTGCTGGGGATGGCCCATTCCCACCAGCAGACTGCCTGCCATGTGCTGGGGATGACCTATTCACACCTCCAGTCTGCCTGTCATGTGCTTGGGATGGCTTATTCCCACCTGCAGACTGCCTGCCATGTGCTGGGGTTGGCCTATTCCCACCTGCAGACTGCCTGCCATGCACTGGGGATGGCCTGTTCACACCTGCGGGTTGCATGCCACGTGCTGGGGTTAGCCTGTTCACACCTGCAGGTTGCCTGCCACATGCTATGCTATTTTCCAGGATGCAAATGCAGACGCTGGCTCGAGAAAGGGGGATGAGGAGAATGAGCACAGAAAGCAGAGGAGCATTCCCATTGGAACAAAGATCTGCGAGTTCTACAATGCGCCCATTGTCAAGTTCTGGTTTTACACAGTAAGGCTCTCCCCAACGATTGCCCTTGGTCTTGTGGGGACTACTGAGCTATACCAGAATCAAGAAAAATTTCAGAGCTTCAAAAAGTGTTCAAGGTTCATTAAGATAAAATGAGTCATAAAAAAAACTAGGACTGAGAATTTTTAAATTAGATCCCAATATATTGTCACATATATTTTAAAGATGCGGGAATATTGGCTACCCTAGCCCCACATGGCCGCTTCATTAAGCAAAGTAGACATATTCTATTTGCTTAAGGAAAAGATTTTAAAAATACTTCTATTAATTGACACTAGGGGAAGTTTTGTTTGACTTTAAAATAAACAAAAAAAAAAACGGGGGCTGGATAGATGGCTCAGTAAATAAGAGTACTGTCTACTCTTCCAGAGGTCCCAGGTTCAATCCCGGGCAGCTACATGGTTCACAACCATTTGTAACTCCGGTTCCAGGGGCCCAACACCCTCTTTTGGTTTCCACTGACACATGGTGCCCAGACACACATGCAAGCAAAAAACCCATACACATAAAAAAAAATTAAAAGTAAATGTAAAAACTTTTTTTTTTTTTTGGTTTTTCGAGACAAGGTTTCTCTGTGGCTTTGGTTCCTGTCCTGGAACTAGCTCTTGTAGATCAGGCTGGTCTCGAACTCACAGAGATCCGCCTGCCTCTGCCTCCCGAGTGCTGGGATTAAAGGTGTGCGCCACCACCGCCCGGCCGTAAAAACTTTTTAAAATAAAAAATGACCTGTGAATTAGAGTCAACTCACAGACCCCATTTTTTTCCACTAAAATGACATGGTTGTTTAAAAGGCTATAGCTTCTGTCAGCTCTCTATTACTATAACCTGCCCCCTCCCAACAACCGATCAACATGTAAAGAGAAAAGGGTTCCTTCTGCTCATAGTTCTGGTGTTTTGATGCGTAGTCAGTTGGCCCTGGTGCCTCTGGACCTGTGGTAAAGTCACACATCATAGCTGGGAGTCTGCAGCAGAGCAGAACCACAATTCTCACAGATAGGACTAGAACGGAAAGTAGAAGGAGGACCAGAGTTCCCATGCTACCTTCAAAGGCCCAACCCCACTGACCTCCCGCTAGGCCGCAGCTCTTCAAAGCTGCACCACAAGCTGGGCACACATGGGCCAGAGGGAGCATTTCCAATAGGAACAGTAGCAAGGCTGAACCCAGATACACAATTAGAAGGGCAACAAAGACTTTCTTCTCTAAAGCTCTCACCAAACAATGTGCTGGGCCATAGTGAGTCATTCTCTAGCCAGAGAGCTATACTCTCTGAGAATGGCTCACTGGTAGCAAGAGCAGGGCAGGACACAAGAACAGGTGAGAGCATCCTTCAGATGGATCACTACCTACATGCAATCCCAGTGTCGTGCCAGGAGTACTATAGCTTGGTCGCAATGCCATTTTGGAGAGCCAGCTGCAGAGAACCTCCTTCTAGCTTTGCCATACGCCTCACCTCTTCTACCCACCTCTATTCTACCCCCTTCTTGTCAAAAAAAGATAATTTGTTATGGCCACAGAAAATCACAGACCTGTCGTTGGAAAGTGAGGGTGCCCTTTGGCCATTGCTGAGGACCTCAGAAGACAATTCATACAAACGGTATCTCTTCTAAACTCTCAGTTGTCTGTCTACAATGGGAGATTTAAGAACGAGCTGTGTGAGACAGAAAGGCTAAGTCACCTTTGCCATTTTCCCCAAAATGTAGAAGACACACCAGCAAGTTAGCAAAAAGGTCCCTTGTATGTTATGATTTCTGCAACTTCATGACAAACATATGGTGAAACATGGACTCTAGGGCCTGTTTGGTCCCAAAGTTGTATGATGCCACCAACCTACTTCAATCTCTGCACTGGTGATGGGCAGGGAGGAAGGGTGTCCACTAAGCAGGGAATGAAAGAACCTCTTGTAGATGAAGCATTGAATGCTATCTCTGAGACACAAGCGCCAGCTTTTCTCCTTCAGATCTCCTACTTGGGCTACCTGCTGCTGTTTAACTATGTTATCCTGGTGCGGATGGATGGATGGCCCTCCCCTCAAGAGTGGATCGTCATCTCCTACATTGTGAGCCTGGCATTAGAGAAAATACGAGAGGTGATTATCGAAAAGAATGATCCCTCCTCCACTAACTGCTGGGTTCGGTTTCAAGTGTTCCTGATGCAGAGCTGTGTGCAGACGGTGGCTGCCCGAGGGCCCTCCCTGTGAGGCCTCACCGTCAGGAGTCATTCTATTTGCTTGCTTCAGATGCGCATGCCTCCTCCTTCTGACTGCCTTTGAACTCACAGTTCAAAACACAAAGCAACGTAAATGACGCATGATCACAAAAAATAGGTTCAAGTGTATGGAGGAATTATAGCAAATTCTGCCAGCTACTTGACATAAGCCAGCAAGTACGAGTGGCCACAACTTTCAGCAGTCTTCTGGGACCTGAGATTAAAACTGAGATGGCAACTTTTTTTAAAGTGTGTGTGTGTGTGTGTGTGTGTGCGTGTGCGTGTGTGTGTGCGTGTGTGTGTGCGTGTGCGTGTGTGTGTGCGTGTGTGTGTGTGTGTGTGTGCGTGTGTGTGCATGCATTGCATGCATGTGAGTGTATCCATCCGTGTGGGTGGGTACACTGGCATGGGCAAGCGTACAGGTTGGCTTAGACTAGACTGACTGGTGAGAAAGCCGGGATTCCTCTGTCTCTGCCACAGCCCCCGCCCCATCACTGCCCGAGCCCAGTGTTGGGCTCATAGGCACACACCATCTTGTCCAGATTTCACGTGAATTTCAGACATCTAAATGCAGGACCTTGTGCTTGTCCAACAGGCACTTCGTTCACAGATCCCCCTCCCGAGCCCCGGGAACAACACTGGTGCTATAACTTGGGACTTTGCATCACACTGTGCATTCGCACAGGTGGTGTCTTCTTTCAGAGGCGCATGGAAGAAGAGTTCTTGGCGAGAGGGAATGGGAGAAGGAGGCAGGAGAAGGAGCTGAATGAGGTGTGGCTCCAGAAAGAGGCTGTTCTCTGTGTAACCCCATAGGTGATCCACCCTGCAAGGGGGGGAGAGGAATTTCAGACCCCCATCAATGTTTGGCTCACAGAGCAGCGGTGACTCTAATTACCCGAGGGCGGGCCTCCCAGAAAGGGGCAGGTGCGGGCCTCCCAGCAGCACCTGCAGTAAATGGGTGGCATGCCCACCTGGTGAGAGGCTCCAGGGAACCTGGGCGGGGCCCAGAGCATCTGCTGCAAACAGAAGGGTCCGGATTTTAAACTAAGCGCTGTAAAAGAACAGACATGCTCTCGCACGTGGCTCACATCAACCAGGTCTTTCATTTAAAATGCAAAACCAAGCGTCAGTTTCCGCAGACAAAAGGAAGTGCTACCTGGGATGGGCTGTCACCCACAAGCCTGACAATAATGCATTCACTCACAAACAGCAAGTTATATCCAGGCAGAACATGAGCTTACAGTGAAGATACATACAGTACAGGTTGCTGACCTTTACCCAATGGACACAGAACCAATACCGTTATCTTGTATTGACTATTGACCCCCACCCAGTAGAGTAAGTTTGATGTCGTCATCAAGTGACAGCAGGGCAATCAAGAGTGCTGAGTATTCTAGACTCCATCCTCTTCCGTGTCTCCCACTGTTTCTTCTCTAGCTGGGCTCCATTAGGTTTCCCCAGCTGTTCCACCCAAGACTTCCCAAGGTGCCGGTCTTACCTTTATATAATTGGGGGCGCATGGAGAAGTCAATGGGAAATTTGGGGAAGCCAGTTTTATCCTTCTACTTTTAATGTGGGTCCCAGGTGATCAACCTCAGGTCACCAGACTTGTATGGCAAGTGTCTTTACCCACTGAGCCATCTTGCTCACCCTCCGTCAAGATCTGGATCCTACCAGGATTGTTCCGGGAAAGACGGGACAGCTGTCAGCCAGCACACACAGTGAGCCCTTCTAGGTTGGTTGGTAGACAGTCGATACCCCACTGGCCCTTAGATCCAGGGATCTACTTGTGATTTTCAAAGTTGAAAGGGTACTCTGACATGGCTGCCTTGTCCCCTGCCGTGCCTCCACTGTGCCTGTCATGACTGCAAGTGTATGGCTGTGCATTCTGCTGGCAGAATAGCACCACTGTGGAAGAGTCCTTTAAGTCAGTGGTGATGCAAAAGGATAATATCTCAAGCAGGAGGAAAAAATCTGCCTCAACTTTCTCTGATTTCTCATGTCTAACTTGAAAAGAAATTTTGGCAAGCCTTGTGTTTCCCAGCCCCATCCAGCCTTCTCCGCCAGGTGGGTCAACCCTCTGCGGTAAGAGAACTTGCTCCTGCTCTAGAATTTTCCTTCTTTACAGTTCTGGAATGTGAGTCAGTAGGCACGAGTCCAGGTAATTAAAAAGGGAATCAAAAGGCAGCTGCTCTAATTACAGTCAGAAGGGGACAATCTGGAAGGCATTTCCCGTGTCTACAAAATCCCTGAATAGAAGAATACAGAGGATTCCATGGAATTTCCCCCTCGAGATATACCCTCGGCCTGAAAAATTCATGTGTGGAGATCTTGAGTCACAAAGGGCTCAGATGCCCTAAAATGTCCCAGCATTTTTCCCCCCGAGACAGGGTTTCTCTGTAGCTTTGGTTCCTGTCCTGGAACTAGCTCTTGTAAACCAGGCTGCCTCGAACTCACTGAGATCCACCTGCCTCTGCCTCCCCAGTGCTGGGATTAAAGGCGTGTGCCACCACCGCCGGCTTGTCCCAGCAATCTTATCTTTCCTGGATTCCAGTGAAGATGAGGTTTCTGATAGGACCTTCTCCACTTACTGCTCTTTGGGGTTTATTTTTAGATCCTCATGTCGGAACCGGGCAAACTCAGCCAGAAAATCAAAGTGTGGCTCCAGGAGTACTGGAACATCACGGACCTCGTGGCCATTTCTATGTTCATGGTCGGGGCAATCCTGCGCCTCCAGAACCAGCCGTACATGGGCTACGGCCGGGTCATCTACTGTGTGGACATCATCCTCTGGTACATCCGAGTGTTAGACATCTTTGGTGTCAACAAATACCTTGGTCCATACGTGATGATGATCGGAAAGATGGTTAGTAATAGCTCCCTATGAGTAACCACATAGCTTGGCTGGCATTAGAACGCTGGGCCAGGCGTGGGTGTGGCTTCCTTTGATTTCACTTGGTCTTTCCGTTGCAGCTGCTTTAACATGTAGATTTACCCTGCATGTTGATATCTTAATAAATTCCAACAGGAAACCAGGAGTTGAAGATTCTTATATACACATATATGGACATTTATCTCTGGTTCTGTACCAGGAACTCAATATATGACATATTCTTCCTTCCATAACATATTTAAACTGTAGGATGATCAAGTATTTATCAAATTTGTTCTGATTTTGTACTGATTATATTTTGATAGGAAGAAAAAGGAAAATATCCTCCACTTTCTCTAAGAATCTTCTTTGCTGTCCCAGGACATAAGAAAGCCTAAGTTTCTTATATGTAGTAAGAGTTCAGTGTTGGGGGGCTGGAGAGATGTCTCAAAAGTTAAGAGCACTGACTGCTTCAATTCCCAATACCCCCATGGTGGCTCACAACCATCTGTAACTCCGGTATCAGGGATCCAATACCCTCTTCTGGCTACGGAGTGCACTGTATGCATAGACACACATACAGGCAAAGCACCATACACATAGAGTATAATATTAAAAATTTTTTAAAAAGTAATGCAGCAGCAATAGTTGTATCTCAGTATACTTGCTCTGCCTCTTGGGGGCTGGAACCATCATAGAAACTCTTCACGGCAGGATGTGGATTTCATGTGTTAGGAAGTTTCATCCATTTCAGAATGCTTTCATAGACAATTCAGATTGCTAACTTCCTCGCCTCTGGCAGAACAGTGACAATGGGGCCCAAGCCTGGCTCTTACCTCTATAACCCAACAGACTCTGGCTCATGTGCTCTGCCCTGGGGTGGTAGACGTATGTTCTTTGTGCCATTAGTTTGAGACACAACCATGATGACATTTATTTGAGAACAGGACACAGAATGTAAGACTAACTACGACCCAGCAAGTTGTCCTTACATAACTAAACTGGTTTGTGTTAGGGATAGTACAGAAGAAAGGTGACCTTCTAAGTTATGCAATAATCAAGTAATAGGATAACAGAATAATAATTATTTTAAAAATGCTCCAATAGAGCCAGTATATTTGAGCTACAGGACACGTGATTTAGTTAATTCCAGGCAGGACCCTAATGCTCGGGAACATTCAAAATTGGGGATTATAGGAACTAGAGAGATGGCTCAATGAATAAGGGCACTGGCTATTTTTGCAGAGAACTTAAGTTCATTCGGTTCCCAGAAGCCATATGTTGGCCACAACTGTCTGTAACTCCAGTCCCAAGTGATTTGACACCATCTGTAGGTGCTGCATACATGTGATGGAGAAAAACTTGGAGGCAAAGCACCATACATATAAAAGGGGGTTGTTTGCATTGGGGGTTACAGTAGTTTAGCACTGGCATGTAGTTCAGTTCCTGCCTAGAACGTGTAAGGCCCTAGTTCAGTCTATAGCACCACATAAAAGGAGGAAAGTGGGGTTCTGTCTGTCTAGCATCTGGAGCGCTCTCCACTCAGCATTCATGCCTTTATTTCTAAGAAGAATACTCTCTTGCTGTTGTTCCTAGAAACCCCTTTCTGATGAGGCCTCCCTGCCTCTCTTTGTTTTTCATTTGTAAGACAGGGTCTTGTTATGTAGCCTTGACCGACATGACAATCCTTACATAGACCATGCAGGGCCTCAAATTCACAGAGCACCCCCTGCCTCTGCCTCCCAAGTGCTGGTACTAAAGATATGTGCCACCATGGCCAGCCCTTTCTCTGTTTGCGCTTAGAATTACCAGAACATCTGTGTAGGGGTGTGTCACTTAGCTTTTGTCACTGTAAGAAAATACAATCTATAAAAGAAAACATCTATTACAGGTTACAGTCATGGTTGACTGAGCCTGTGGCTTTGGGTGTGTGTCACAGAAGCTTCTCATGGCAGGAATACATGTTGCAGCAAGCATGCTTACAGCATAAGGCAAGGAGGAAAGAAAGAGGAAGGAGATGGGGTCCAATCATCGTCCTGATGACTTAAGGGTCTCCAACAAAGCCACACATCTCAAAGGTTCCATCTCTGTCCTGGACTTGACCAATAGTGTCAACCTGGAAACTAAGCCTTTAACACACAGCCTTTAGTGAGAAGTATTCTAGGTGCAAACCAGAAAACATTATTCAAATGCCTTTGGTAAGGAGCATTCTAGAACTGAACTGGAGCAATGGGCAGCAATAAATAGAAGCAAGAATGAGCCCAAGCAGATGAAGGCATCAGGGCTCTGGAATAAGACACAAGCTTTGCATGGGGTATAAAAAGCTACCAGTCTGTGGATTAGGAGGAAAGATGGGAAAGAAGCTTTTGTTTATCACAATTAAACTGACACCTTTGGCGAGCACAATAGCCAAAGTGAACCAAAATGAGCCAAGGTGAACGTGGTCCACGAGTCAGTACTGAGGAATGCGTGTTCTTCCTACGCAGATGATCGACATGCTGTACTTTGTGGTCATCATGCTGGTGGTGCTGATGAGTTTTGGAGTAGCTCGCCAAGCCATCTTGCACCCAGAGGAGAAGCCTTCTTGGAAACTGGCTCGAAACATCTTCTACATGCCCTACTGGATGATCTACGGAGAGGTGTTTGCAGACCAGATAGACCGTAAGACTAGAATTCATAGTAAGATTCTCTTCCCTGCTTCCAGGGCAGATGATCATCACTTAGCTGCGTGTTAATGGGAGAACACCCATTAATTTAGAAGTAAAGTATTTTTCATTCTGCCACAGGCACTGGATTATTTCATGAAAAAATAAGTTTTGAAAGTATCTTACCTATATAAGCATGTATTATTCCCTGTTTTTTCTATTGTGTTTTAGTTAGCATACCAAAGAATGGACTTCATTATGACATTTTCCCCATTACATACATTGTACGTTGCTCTTATTTGTCCTTTTCCCAGTATCCTCCTGCCCCTTATTCCCCTCTTTTATTGGTTACTTCCTCCCTTCAAATAGCTCCATTTCTGCTTTTATATTACATAGGTGTGTATATATGTAATATGTATGTATATATATATATATTATAAGAGAGAAAATTTATCTTAGCTTCCTCCATTACTCCTCTTGCTCCCCTCCCTTTATGTCATGAAGACGGGATGAAAGATGCACTACAAAATGCCATTCTCTGGAGTCAATGCAGTTCTTACACAACTTCTCACAACTGCAGTTACTTGCACAGGGACCACACCAGACAAGGACTACCAACAAGAAGAGGAAACAGGAGATGTTCACAGGGATCCTTTACCTCTGAACTCTTGGCTCTCAGTAGATTCTGGAAAAGGCAGGGGAGGGAAGGAATCACTGTTTGTAGTTGTGTTCTCTGCTGAGCCCACCAGACCCTAAAGATTAGCTCCAAATTCATTGTCACACAGGTTGTCCTGATTAATCTAAGTGGGTTAAAATGAATGAATAAATAGGAAAGTGAGATTTGTGGGGAGGAGGGGAGGTTGACAGGAAAAATAGAAAGGTGGGGATGGAAGTGGTTGGTACACCTTGTATACAGGTGAGAAATTGGTCTAAACCCAAATTTAATTAAACATATATATATATATATGTATATATATATATATATAGCAAACAGACAGAAGTTTCTGGACTACAGATATAGCTGTGGTATTTTTATGGTTCATGCTTTTAATCACATTGGTTAATGAGAGAGGATAATGAGGTAAACAAAAGACTATACTTTTTCAGTAACATCATTCAGAGCAGGTTTTCAGCTCTCCATCTGAATGCTTCCCCATACTTTTGCCTCTATTTGCGCTGCTGAGGTGTTCATGGCAGGATACAGGGAATGCTTGATTGTCACACTCGAAAGTTCAAAGGACCATCTGAAGCAATATCATGCCTTCCCAGAGCTTAACTCCTGAGCTCACACTGTTGTTTATAGACATATGGCTAGATGGATATTCATGAAATCTGTTTCTCAGAATTAATAATAGGTTCATTTATTCTAGCAGGCTTGAATCTTTGCGTATCTTAGCAGCAAAGCGATTCTTGTGTTGGTAAATTATTTTATGTTCCTCTCACCCATCATCCTGTTTTCTTTTCTCCCCTCCTGGGACAATTGAAAAACAAAACGCAAACTTCCTATCCAATGACTGTCTAGTCTACGCCATGGAAATCAATCGTAAGTTCACATGGAATTGGTGGGGTGGGTTTGTGAAGGGTTTTCCTAAGTAATCTTTTTCCTCGTCTGTTTACTGATGGTCTTATCCTAGTTTTAAACACGGCTTTGGTTTCCCGAGACCAGTACTTTTTTAGACTGCGAATAGACCATAAGTTCCACATTGGGATCCTCGTGTTTTCCCCCTTTGGGAAATAGATCTCCTTTGTGAGCAGAAGGGGAAGAATTCATTTTCAAACATGACTCCATAGTCGATCTGAGCAGGTGGCAGGGACCCCTACGCCACACTGGAAACCAAATATGTTTTCAGAGTTAATGTAAAATGAAAGCAAGAAAATCACAAGAAGACAGCATTAGCGGCTAATGGAAAATTATTAAAAGACAGAATAAGATTCTAATAGGCAACATAGGGAGATACAATAATGGCTAATGGGTCTGTTTAACCATCATTAAAAACTAATTATATACATGGTGTAGCTAAGTTGTAGAATGCTTGCCAAGCATGTGCAAGGCCCTGTGCTCATTTTTCCCAGGACTACCAAATGAACAATAAAGTTTCTAAACATAGTGAGGTACAATGGTAAGAAAATGGAAAATGTTTACAAATGCAACAAGCTTCACTATGACTATCCCAAAGTAAAAACATAAATTTATTACCTTCTTTATATGATTCAATATTTTTGTTTAGAAAATTATTGCTTATGAGATACAAAAATCAAATTAAGCCAAGAGTGGGGGTGCATAGCTGTAATTCTAGCACTGTGGTCAGAGGATCTCAAGTTTGTAAGACTGTGTCAAACTAAATAGGGCTGGAGATGGCTCAGTGGGTAAAGTGCTTGCTGTGCAAGCATGAGAACCTGGGTTCGAGTCCCCAGAACCCATATGAAAAAGCAAGGCACAGTCACACATACTGGACAGGAAGATCTCTGGGGTTTGCTGGCTCTAGCGGAGCCAGTATAGCAAACTGCAGGTTCAGAGAGAGACCTTGCATCAAAAATAAGGTGGAGAGCATTTGGCCTCTACATACAGATGCACAGATGTGCATCCACAGACACATATGTATCCATCCCAAAAGAAAAAGATTATTTAAAACACACATAATAGATGTTTATCCCTTTTGTTACATAAACAAAACAAGCCCCCCCAACAAACTTTTCTTTCAGCTCCTTGTGGTGAAAATCTCTATGATGAGGAAGGCAAGCGGCTCCCTCCCTGCATCCCTGGTGCCTGGCTCACACCTGCCCTCATGGCCTGTTATCTCCTGGTGGCCAACATCCTGCTGGTCAACCTCCTGATCGCTGTTTTCAAGTAAGGATCACGACAGAGGCCTCGTGGCCACCGCTCATTGCTCTAAGGGCTCCAGCTCAGGGTCAGAAAGTTATGGTGATACCTACAGTACGTTCAGAGAACTTTACTAAAACTTTTAAAGGGATAGGATTTTGCTCAATGTAGTCATAAATCAATTGTCAGCATTTGACTGTATGAACTTTCAATCTTGGCTAGTATTTTAACACTGAAGCACGCATTCTAAACTAATGGAGATAATTTCTTATGCAGAAGTCTCCTGAGCAACAGAAGATTTGAGAAACTTGTGCTTTTCATTTTATTCATTTTCACTACTGAAGACAAAAATACTAACTTCACATGATTATTTTATATATAAAATATTAAATCTTATCATTCAGAGCAGTAGAGTGGCTTAAATTACTAAATAAAGTTTTTTTTATAAAACTGCCCATTTGACATGCATTGATTTTGTTGACAACACTTTAAAGATGTTGAAAAATTATTTTACAATCTAAGATGGGTTTTGAAAATAGAATCAAGGGCATCAAGGAGAGCAAAGTCATCCTCAACCATTCAACAAGTTCAAAACCAGCTTAGGCTACATGAGACCCTGTCTCAAAAACCAGAACACAAGAACAAAACATCTTCTAACTTGAGAAATATGAAGAAAAACTCTCCCTAGAATTGTAAAGTCATACCATGTAACAAGACAAGGCTCTGGCTGAGGCTTGAGAAAGCAGAAAACCAAGGTCTCCAGACAATAGTGGGTTTTCTTAAAGCTCCAGTGCTAACAATCACACACTGACTGACTCCTGCTGGAAGCTAAAATATGACAAAGATTGCATTGCCCACATCCAAAATAGTGCACCCTCAGATAAGCTCAATTATTAATCAGCTGCTCATCTACACAGTAAAAAGTAGGTCGTCTAGTCATTTGAATTGAAAGTTTAACTCTTCAAAGTACCTTTAAAACATGAAATATCACACTGAGCATATTAATCCGCAGTTTGGTGTGCATTTTCAAGAAAACAGTGTAAACCAAAATTCAACATATTTGATATGTCTTTGAGCGTGGATAATCCACACTGATGAATAAGGCTAAAAAAAAAAAAAATCAGATGATCAAGGGATCTGTCTCAGTGAGATTGCACTAAGTCCATCTCAGGATGTCATTTAAACCCAAGGAACAGAAAGCCCTGAAATGACAATAGGAACTAACTGTAAAACTGTCTTCGTTTAAAGCAATACCTTCTTTGAAGTCAAGTCAATATCCAATCAAGTGTGGAAGTTCCAGCGATACCAGCTGATCATGACATTTCACGACAGGCCAGTCCTGCCCCCACCCATGATCATTTTGAGCCACTTCTATATCATCATTATGAGTCTCAGTGGTCGCTGCAGAAAGAAGAGAGAAGGGGAACAGGAGGAGCGGGACCGTGGGCTGAGTACGTTGGGGATTCTTCGTTTTTACTTGCGGGATAATTTTTTTAAGAAGGTACTAAATAGACATTTCCATCAGAGCCTCATCAAAATACCGAGGCGTGTGAAAACCACGGCAGTCCAGCTGCTGGGTGTTTTAGAAAGTTCCTTGTTTTCTGGGTATACTTTGAGCCTTGCTCACTTATATTGTAAATGGTGTTGGTAAAAAGTCAACTCATGGAGACCAGAATCTTAAAGTTCGCAAAAAGTCTTTCTTCTATTTCCACTTCCGTATGCTTGAAGACCCCTTTAAATGTATGAATGTGCTCCGTCTAAAGAGGGTAAGGAAAGAAAAGCTTGGCTTCTTATGCAATTAAGTGCAAACTGTTTTCTGGGGAACCTTTCGCTTTCCAGACAGATGCAATTCACTTTTGTTTTTCATTAAAACATGATCCATTTTGCTCCGATAGCATTTGGAACACTGAGACAGACTTTCTTTTGGGGGAACCGTGGAGGCTAACAACTACTTGAAGTAATGAGGAAAATGCCTACTCGTGGGGTCGAATTAAAGCTTAATCAAAGTCTGGCTATAAAATTCTCAGTGGCACAGCTATAGTTAAAGCGATTCTTCTAAAAAGTGGTGCTCACGTGTCCCACACTTCTCCCCCACACAGAGCTGTTCCTCAGTGACGAGGAGCTGAAGAAACTGCATGAGTTTGAGGAGCAGTGCGTGCAGGAGCACTTCCGGGAAAAGGAGGATGAGCAGCAGTCATCCAGCGACGAGCGCATCCGGGTCACATGCGAGAGGTGCGCCAGACTCTGCACCCCACGCTTCGCGGGGTGTTCATTTCAAATCACTGCTTGGGTTTTTGGCTAAGATCTCATGTAGTTGCTCAGTGTTCTCCAGCGTTTTAAAAAGTCACCTTCCCTACCTCTGCAACAGTGATGCAAATTGATTATGGGAAATAATATTTATTTTAAACAATCATGAAAAAACATACTTCTTAAAGTGGAGTGTTTACCTCAAATCCTATATCAGCTATAGGAGGCCACCATAAAATCCCTGCCTTTAGTGTGTGGTTCCCTTTGCCAAGCCAGGAGGCACAGTGGGGACTGAGATCCCCACCCTGCATATATGCATAGTTCTTTGCTGCTGCAGGGAAGCCCAGAAGAAAAGGCTCCCATCTCAGGTATAACATGAAGTGTGAGATCTTGCAGGGCTGGAGTAAGGGGTGAGTGTCTGTTTCCCTTAATCTCCCCAATTAGGCAGGATCTGTCCGGTAGACAGAGAAATATGATACTGGTTAACCATGCATGCATGCATGGATGGATGGATGGATGGATGGATGGATGGATGGATGGATGGATGGATGGATGAGTGGGTGGGTGGACAAATGGATAAATGGATGGATGGACAGACGAACAGATGGACAGGGAAGTGGGTGGGTGAGTGGGTGGGTGGATGGATGGATGAATGGATAGATGGACAGACGAACAAATGGGCAGATGAGTGGGTGGGCGGCTGGGTGGATGGATGGATGGATGGATGAATGGATGGGTGGGTGGATGGATGGATGAATGGATAGATGGACAGATGAACAGATGGACAGACAAACAAATGGACAGATGAGTGGCTGGATGGATGGATAGATGGACAGATGAACAGATGGACAGACGAGAGGGTGGGTGGATGGATGGATGGATGGATGGATGGATGGATGGATGGACATCTTGAACAGATGGACAGACGAGAGGGTGGGTGGATGGATGGATGAGCACATAAATCAACAAATGGCTCAATGAAGGATGGTCAGGGAGGAACACAAAGCTAGGAGTGTGCCAGTCTGATGTATTTCTGTACCCTAAACTGGGAATAAGTAGCTGGGAAATAAGGGAATAAGAAAGGATAGGCAGGGACAACAAACCTTATATTCATGTTTTTGAAATCAGAATTGTTGGGACCCATTATTTCGTAGGGAAAGCAATGCTAGCTTGTTCAAATCTTGCTAGCATGTTGTTCCTGAGAATGTCACTAACTGGGTAGAAACAGACGCGGGAAACATGCCTAAGTAAGGTCTGGCCCATCCTGTATCTTCAAGCACTTAGGAGTAGTTTTCTGATACAGACACCAGCATATACTGAGAAACACAAACATGATAGCATTTAAAAGGGCGTCTTCAGTCAGCGTTGACCAGCGAAGCCCAAAGACTACTGCTGAACTCAGACACATCACCAAGCCTCTCTGCCGCATGCACGGCCTTAGATTCTGCCCCAGCCAAAACGACTAGATATGCCTCTGACATCTGGTCCCCAGCCCCTCCTGGCTGCAGTCACCTTGTAATCAACTGAGCCCGACCAGCTAAATTCAAAGGTTACCTGTACCAACATTTAGCCTTAATAAAGGACATTTTTAAAAGACTTTGAAACACTCAACTGATGGCTTTACAGTAGTTATTAAGCTTCTAAAACATACAAATTCCTTCTCCATAATGTAGTGAAAATTTTCCAGTTAGGAGTCAGACCTTGACTTGAATGTTGCTCTAGTCAGTCATTCACAATGGAAATTGTGTTTGGTTTGGTTTTGCCTCTCTCTCTCTCTCTCTTCTCCCTTTCCCTAGCATTGTTTGGATTTTTATCATTCTTGGACCAGTGATTCATGAACGTAGTTATCAGGGCACTATCAAATTGAGGTTTTCTCTTGGGGCTGTGCACACGCAATAGGAATGAAAGTGTGCAGGGCAACACACACTATTTCCTGTTTTCTAGACTGAGGCCCCGCAGGAGAAGGGAACACATTCCTGCCCCTCTACTTCCTTTGGCTGCTCTTTGCCAAGACTGACTCACAGGTGAATGCTCTAGGCAAGAGGAGGAGCTTTCTGCCCAGGGACCAGACCACCAGGGGAGCAGGTGCCATGCAGGCACTTGCTGTACCTAATTTGGGGTACTTGTGGTTACTTTCAAAACAGATGTTTGTGTGTTTGGAAATTTTTGCTGATTCTTCCATCCCTTCAATTGATTCAGTCAGTTCATTTCTGCACGGTATTTCATTCATTTGACTACTGATTGCTCTTTCTCTCAATGGTATCTGTTTCAGCCATCGGTGCAGGGTCAGGTCTGGTTTGAAGAGACAGGCCGCAGACCTTCTCTCACCTCGCTGTTACCCAAGCACCTTTGCAAACACAAGCTGGGGAGTCTCATCACTATCTGTCTCCCTGATGTGCACATCAGTCATTCCCGTCCACCAAGCGTCCCAAGCATGTCAGCCCTCGTTCCTACAACTCAACCTAGCCCTTCCCCCCAATGCTTGGGAATGAACACTAAGTTCTAATACTGATTTTTGTTATCAAATGTCAATATTTTGTAACACCCAATGTTTAGTCCCTCAGTAAGAGATTTACAGTATGACTCACCGTTAGATAACACAGCCCTGGGTTGCAGCAAAGGGTTCAACCCAAAGCTCCACCAACATGCCCACGGGCTCTCATAGTTCTCTTAAATATAGACGACCTCTCCTGGACTCCAGGTTCTATAAATGGCACCACCATTCAGCAGCTTCAACAAGGCAGAAACTGAATGTCACTGTGGTTCGTGTTCCTTACCTTATCTTCTTTGACTTCCTCAGAGCACCTTGTCCTTTCTGACACAGGAGTCCTGCCCATGCCAACCCCTCTACCTGGTCTACCCACGCCCACCTTCCTTATTCATCCTTTGAACCTCTGCTCAAATACCATTGACATGTGAAAAAGCATGTAACTGGGTCAAAACCATTGAACCCTAAGATGGATGCAGTCAGCATGTCTGGATTTTGTCCGCCAAGATAATTTCATAAGGTATAAATAGAGTTTTATGAATGAGTAACTAAAAATCATTCATACTTCACTACAAATCTCTAATCTCTTCTCAACCCTTGTGGAATCGGAGGCAAGTGATGGGACTCAGCTATGCTCCCTCCTGCTTCAGATGTCTATGGTTTTGATGGGCCAATCCTGTCCTGGCAGATGCTGATCCTCCATGGTCTTCTATGCTGGAGCTTTTTGAAAATTCTCATAGACTTGGGCATGAATCTTGTTATATAGCCTTTACTCATTTTATGTCTTCTAATCACTTCAAAACATACAGGACATAATGCAGCTCATAGAGTATACAGTTAGATGCAGTTGATCCTGTCCTAAAGAAACTGTTGATCTTAAATAGTCCAATCCTTTAACAACAGGTTCTGATTCTTCCTGGTCCCTGTTTAGAGGTTTTCTGTCAGATTTATGTATTTGAGTTAAGGTTTTCGGTTTCCTGACGACTTGGTGATTCCTATTAAGAATGGTAAAGGCAAAGGACCATAGGACACACAACTGTGAGATATTTGATATTAGCTGGGCATAGTGGCACATGCCCAAGAACTAAGGCAGAAGGATCATTAAAGTCATTCTGAGGTTCGTAATGGATTCTAAAGAAGTCTTAAATGTGTATCAAAATAAGAAGAACAGGAAGAGAAAGAGGAGGAAGGAGGAAAGGAAGAGAATGAAGGGAAAAGAGGAGGAAAGGATGGGGAGGAGGAGCGAGTGCTTAATGTTAGTAACACCAAAACAAGGGTTAATGTTGGCAGGCATTGCCTCTTTCCTCAGATTGCAACAGTGGACAACCAAGAACTGGGGCCAGTAGGCTACATAGTAATAGCCACCAGCAAGACCAAGTCAGAGCTTGTCAACCTGAACATTTCATCCTCATCATATGCATTAGTTAAATGTCTTGTTACTGTGATAAAACGCCCACAAAAGCAACTTAAAGAAAGAGGACTTTACTTAGGCTCATAGTCTGAGGTTCATCGTGGTGGGAGTCATGGCAACAGGCGCATGAAGCTGCTAGTCTCCCTGGGCCCTCGGTGCCAGTCTCCCTGGAAACTGAGAGAGACCAAAGCTGGTGTTCAGCTCACCGCTTTTTTTTCTCCATTATTCAGTCTGAGACCTCAGCCCATAAATGGTGCCACCCACAATCAGGGTGGGTCTTCCTAGCTCAGTTAGCCCTCTCTGGAAACACCTTATAGACACACAGGGGTGTGTCTCCTAGCTGACTCAAATCCAGTTGAACTAAAATGAGATGATCACTTCCTACTTAATGACTAGCTGAAAATGTGTATGGTTGGTAACTGCAGCGTCAACATCTCCCCGAAGCCTTCTGCAAGTCTAGTGTTGAGCGCATGGTTCTCTTGATGTCCACATCTTTACAATGGGTCCACAGGGCCAACTGGGTTGGAAAGAGTCTTTTCTGAGGAAAACTTTGTCAGTGATTTAACTTCTGTTTTTCAAAATCAAGAATTACCTGGTCTATAAGAGCTAGTCACAGGACAGGCTCCAAAACTACAGAGAAACCCTGTCTTGAAAAAAAAAGAATTATGTTATCACCAGGCAGTGGTGGCATACACCTTTAATCCTAGATCTCAGGAGACAGAGACAGGCAGATCTCTGTGAGTTCGAGGCCAGACTGCTCTACAGAGCTAGTGCCAAGACAGGCTCCAAAGCTACATAGAGAAACCCTGTTTCAAAAATAAAAGAAAAAAGAGGAAAAAAGAAAGAAAGGAAAGGAAAAAAGAATTACGTTATCCACCATGGTTACCCTGTTCATGTGGCTTCAAGGAAGTGTAGCACCGAAATTTAATGTCTGAGTACAACAAATACGTTAGTCTCTGTTTCAGAATATGTGATATATTTCTTCTTCCTTTCCTTTCAAAATTATATTCTGCTGCCATTTATATTATTTTGTTTTGTTTGTCTTGCTATGTAGCCCATCCAGACCACAAATTCAATATCCTCCTGGCTCAGTCTTCCAGTACAGTACTTATATAAGTTTTATTATGTCTAATATCTCAAACATACAGACTGGAGTTCATGAGCTACACGTTTTGAATGCAATTAGCCCTGTCGCTAAAGAGCCTTAGGCCTGGGCTAGCCGAAGCTGTATCTATAGATTCTGCTCGGGTGGGTATTCTTGTCACGTTCATGAATTGGACTAAGTCTTGGGTCTCCTGTAGGCTTGACAGGAAGTCAACAATCCATGGCATTGAGATATAATTGGCTTCTTTTTCTCATGTGATAAGGAAGAGAAGGTGTTGATAATAGAGACATCAGCAAAGAGACAAGATGGTAGCAAGAAGAGGAGTTGAGAGATCAGTCTTAGAAAGATGTAGAGAGCATAAGAAGACAAAACACAGTCGTGAGAAAGACATTTAGGACCAATCATATCTGAATGCTTTCATATTAAAAGTTAATGGGAATCAAGGCTGCTTGAGCAGAGAAAGGAATGGATTAAATGTTGGAGCCTTATTGGCTCCTTAAGTGGCATTCTTATTCCACATATGACTTGTAACCTGTTTTAGTTACAGTTTCTATTGCTGTGATAAAGCACTATGACCAAAAACAAGTTGGGAGAAGGAGTTTATTTGGCTTACATATCCTGGATGATATTAATGAGAGCCAAGACAGGAACTCAGGGCAGAAATCTGGAAGCAGGAATTGAGACAGAAGCCATCAAGGAACACTGTCTGCTGACTCAATCAGCAAGTGCTTTTTATATCATTTAAAACCTTTTGCCCAGTGGCAGCACTGCCCCCAGTGAACCGGGACCACCCACGTTAATCATTAATCTAGAAAATGCACAGCAGACTTCCTATAAGCTAGTCTTATCAATCATATGAGGCATTTTCTCTTCCCAATGATTACAGCTTTTGCCAAGTTGACATAAAACTAACCAACACAAAGTCAACTCAGAGTGAGATACAAACATTAGGCCAACAGATTAAAAAATATCAACTTCATTAGCAATGGAATTATACTGGGTGGTGAGGCTCAGGGCTTGTTAAATATACTCCTAGTTTAGGCCCTCCAGCTCAGCCACTGGCAGTAGTAATTATCACAGCCCCTGCTCATGGTCATCAATCCCACCACGCTTCTGTAGGACTAAGACAAAAAGAAAACCACTTTCCTTGCAGACAGCTAACTTTTAAAGAGAGAAAGTAAAGTGTACAGGTGGCTTATATTCCAATCCACAACCCACAGCCCCCAACCTGAAAATCATTCATCCTCCAGAAGAAATAAAGACCATAAGAGTGGCTGGAGGCGCTAATGTAAAGACCGAGAACATAGAAGGGAAAAACCCAGCACTCAGGGCCACCCACGTGAGCGCTACAGTGGCCATGAATCCAGTAGGGATGATTCTAGTTGCACATGTTGACTTTCAGGGAAAATATACACAGAAGGGCGATAGCATGGGATTGTGTGGCAGAGTAATAAAGATGCAGCCATGAGACAGCATGGCATCGTACTGGGACATGTCAGTGTGACTCCCATGGCTTTCCTCAGTGACATCCTTCTTAGTTTGGATTTCTGTTGCTGGGACAAAACGCCTGACAAGAAAGCAAGTTGAAGAGGAAAGGGATTATTTGGCTCACACTTCCACACTGCTGTTCATCATAGAAGGAAATCAGGAATGGAATTCAAACAGGGCAGGAACCGGAGGCAGGAGCTGAAGCAGAGGCCATGGAGGGGTGCTGCAGATTGGCTTGCTCTCCACGGCTTGGTCAGCCTGCTTTCTAACAGAACCCAGGACCACCAGCCCTGGGTGGCACCGACCATAGTCAGTATAATGAATCAAACTAATTAAGAAAATGCCTTAAGCTGGATCTTATGAAGGCATTTTCTCAACCAAGGCTCCCTCCTTTCAGATGACTCTAGCTTATGTCAAGTTGACATAAGGCTAGCCCAGCACTCACCCAATATCACTCATCCTCATCCTCAACATAAGGATGCATGGGGCTTGGAGATTGAAGAGACTCTACTATCCACAACCAACCAGCTGGGACAGTGCTAGTGCCACCAGTGGCAGCATAAACACATTTGAGTGTCTCCAGGCACTATTTCTCTTTGCCAGGCTCTATGGCCCTAGTGATGCTAGACAAAGGGTGAGAACCTAGGACTGTGGAAGAGATAATCCAGGATGTCAATGGGCTTCACTTAGCAGCTGACTGCAGGCTCTGGCCCAAGTAGAAAGTGCTAGAAGAAGCTAGTGATTTTGATGCTTAGAATTCTAGAAACCGAGGAACAGCAATGGTGGTGTATAAATGAGGGACACAGAACTAGCATCCCAGAAAGCTTAATATTCTTATAGTAAGCGCTCTGTGTACTGTTGACTCCAAAAAGTGAGAAAGACGGGAGACTTAAGGCTTGAGTTTTATTCTATCATTATTAGTCCTTGTTCAGTCTTTCACGTATAAAAGCTCTGCAAGTCAGGGCAAGGCACTACCCTGGGTGTTCTCCCTATAATTACTAACCTTAAAGACAGTCTATGTAAGGAAGTAACTGGAAATTAAAATGCCTAATGTAAAATTTAGAGTGGATTAGACAACTTTATGATCTATGGATCGGGAATAAAATTATAGAGTAGGAATAGGCTTAGAACTCAAGTAGAGAATACCACGGGATCTTGAAACCTGGGTTTATACAAGAATGAACTGGACCTAACTCCACTAACATCATGTTTCGATGTGAATACTTAACTCTGTTATTATGGGAATGTTCTGTGTAATTTATGAGGTACGGTGCAGGTAAAAAGGGACTGTTCCGTCTGAAAAGGTGGCTGTGCAAAAAAATACGTTTGAAGAACTGGCTCGGAGTTGAGACCCACATATCTAGGTCCTTTCCTTCCAAAGAGACACACAGGGTCTCACCATGCAGAGATGAAGGTGAGACTTACATGACCAGAACTGCACCTTTCACAGGCCGTCCCACAGGAATGACTACCAAAGTTCCACATACTGTCCAGAAGTCAACCACGTTGTTAGCTATATCATTGTTTTAAAGTGATATGGAAGCGCTGGCTTCAACTTCTTTAACAAAAAAGTTTCACTCTAGTTTAAATTTTATGGTAAAACCAAAATACCCATTTAGTAAGCAGTGTAGAGGCCCGTGGAGATGTAGAGGAGGCTAGCAATGACACCCAATTCCACACAGTAGCAGTCTTTGATGCTCGCATAGCACCCACCGTTCATGGGGAAACCTTCACATATACAGTTTCAGTAACTCTTCCAACACGACTGTGTTACAGTCACTCAATACAACTGTTGTTCTACAAGGGACTCTTGGTGACAGGTGCATAATAAAGGGAATTAGAGGAATAACTCCATCCCCAGCTCTAACAGGATTCCCAAAGTTGGTATGGGATTAATCAGAAACAGCCTTGGGTTTTTTCCTAAAAATAAAAATAAAAAAATAAAAAGAGAGAGAGAGAGAGAGAGAGAGAGAGAGAGAGAAATCTCAACTAAGTAAACAAAAAGAGTATGTAATGTCAGCTATTAATCTGAAACTTTGGGGATGATGGTGGCATTTAGGGAGCACCCTCTTAACAGAAGAATTCAAAGTCAATCTATTCTAACCTCTGAGTTCGACAAAGAAATATGAAGGGGTATGGGACACTGGGATTACTAAATAAATCTAAATCGATTAAGCAAATTTGTTTCTGGCCTCCTCAATGTCTTTAGAAAGAGGAAGGGTGAAAGAACTAATGTTGGAAATTAAGTGGAGTTAAAAATTCTGCTCAAAGACAAGGGCCTGATGCATGTGGGCCCAGAAAGTTTATAGACTTCATTTGTGTAAATTGACTTTCATATAATAGAGGGTGAAGGCTAGCCCTCAGGAATTTTCTGTTGCTCTGCCAGTTGAAAAGCCCTATATTTAGCATTCGGGAGTCAGAGGCAGGTGGATCTTTGTGAGTTCGAGGCCAGCCTGGTCTACAAAGTGAGTTCCAGGACAGCCAGATCTGTTACACAGTGTTGAGAATCATGGCCCCTTCAATAGAACCATAAAAATAAATGGTTTGCATGATTCTTCTTGAAAGGGGATAAATATAACTATTCTTATTTGTAAATAACATGGTTATCTCTGAGTTTACTGATTAATCAAATTTCACCGAGTCCCTATCAAAGAATAGAGGTTTTTCATGTTAACAGCTAAGCACATTGAAAGATGTCAAGTATGCCAGGCAGTGGTGGCATATACCTTTAATCTCAGCACTTGCAAGGCAGAGGCGGCATATCTTTGTGAATTCAAGTCTAGCCTGGCCTACAGAGTGAGTTCCAGAACAGCCAAGGACACAGAGATACTCCATCTCAAACAAACAAACAGACAAACAACAAACAAACAGTAAATCCTAGGTAGTCTATAATTAATATGTGGAATCACTCTGTGTAGATGTCAAGATTAGTAAGAAGTCACAAAGCATGACTAGAAAAGAAGATAGTTCATTGTGGTGCTTGGAATGAAACTGGCTCATTTATTTGAATGATTGATCCCAGTTGGTA
>NC_022023.1:28553130-28555183 GCF_000317375.1 Microtus ochrogaster | reverse complement strand
TGTGGATTGTGAGATTCAAAAAAGTTCCTGAGATTCCGTGTGTGTGTGTGTGTGTGTGTGTGTGTGTGTGTGTGTGTGTGCTCCCTTTCTGCTTTGTGGCTGTGTACCAAAATGTAAGCTCATTCCTTCAGTCTACCATCCCGGACTCTGACCCTCTGAAACCATAAGCCACATTGAACACTCTACTTCATAAATTGCTTTGGTCATAGTGTTTTATCACAGCAATAGAAAAATAATTAAGCCAGAGGCTGGAACAGAGAGCGGACTATTGATGTGACCTATGTTTTTGGAGGAACGTAGAAGACTTTGGGGCTTTGAAAAGCAGAGCATAGTGGACCTTCCTTGTAGGAACTCGGAAGACAGTAGTGTTGAGAGCCTGGAAACCGTGGAGGCCTAGTTCAAGAGGTTTCAAAGAACAGCATCAGCAACTGGGCTAGAGACCGTTGTTGTGATATTTTGGCAACGAAGAATGTGCCTGCTTTCTGCCACTGTCCCAAGAATCAATGGACTGATTTGCTTGGCAGAAGAGATTCAGGATTAATATTGACTCTGGCATGGGGTTATTAATAATCACTCTTAAGCAAATCTGTAGTTAAAAAAAGGGCAAGTGGGACAAAAAGAAATATAAATGTATATTAAAAGAAGAGGAGGAGAAGCACCAGGAAATTTAATGTTGTAGCTAAGGCTTGAGCAGAAAGAAGTGAGAAAATTAGAGAGAGGTATGATCAGAGATGAAGTAAAGGGAGGGGTGCCCTCAGGGCAAGACCCCACATAGCTAAGCTTCCAAATTCTTAAAAGGAATTTTCTGCTCCTAAAAAGCAACAGCAAATATTATTCAGGGGTTCTAGGTTCATCCCAAGTTAGTAGTCAGGTTTAGCAGAGTCATGTGTGGATCTGGCTTTAGAATTACGAGGGATACACAAATAAAGCTGTTTGGAATTTTCTATCCGTGGTCAAGGTGAGCCACTGAGGCCAAGTGTGTGGCAGGGGAATCTGTGCCCAGGGCACCGAGAGGCCATTGCATGCAGCTGTAGAAGTGAAACCTGGAATGTGTTAGCGACACCAGGATGTTGGAGAGGCCAGAGATGGGGAAGACCTACCTGTCAAGGAGAGCTGCAAACAGGGAGTGGATCCAGCCCAAGAGAGACTGTAGTGATATTTCATTTATATTTTAATAAATAAAGCTTGCCTAAAGTTCAGAGAACAAAAACGGTCAATCACTGGCTCTACCTCGACCTCAGTCCAAAATGGCGGTCCTACCTCCAGGAATCTCAGAATGAGATGGTGTCTGACAATTGTCTTCTCCCTTCTTATAATCCTCTCTAGGGCTGGGATTAAAGGCATGCACCACTGGGTTTAAAGCCATGCACTGCCCAGTTTCTATGGCAACTACTGTGGCCACTGGGATTAAAGGTGTACGTCATTGCTGACTGGTCTGTAAGGCTGACCAGTGTGACTGTTTTACTTTCCCAATCTCCGAGCAAGCTTCAATTATTAAAATACAAGTGAAATGCCACTACAAGAGAGAAGTGTGTTGTAGGCACAAAGCTGGGGTAGGGAGAACCATCTAAGCCCTTTGGCAGCAGACACTGAGCTATAGGAGTTGAAGTTCGCCCTCCAGGTCTTGGTCTTGCTTTAGCCCAGTATTTCCTCAATAGTTCCCCATTCCTCCCTTTTGAAATGGTTATGTATAAATATGCCATCGCATGTTGAAGGTGTATAACCTGCTCTTTGATTTTTCAGGGAGCTACAATTCATAGATCGGTTTGTGTCTCAAGAGAGGCTTTGGACTTTGAAACTGTTGAGACTGTAAGAGTATGAAGTCATTTAAAGTAGAACTAAATGCATTTTACATTAAGTATATCAACCAGTCAGTTGGGGTCAGGGAGTGAAATGTGTGCTTTGAATGAAAATGGCCCCCCATAGGCCCATTTATTTGACTACTTTGTCCCCACTCGGTGGAATTATTTAAGAAGGGATGAGGAGGTGAGACCTCGCTGGAGGTGTGTCACTGTGGGTGACCTTTCCCAGTGCGCTCTCTCTCTCTCTCTCT
>NC_022023.1:28541110-28553030 GCF_000317375.1 Microtus ochrogaster | reverse complement strand
CTCTCTCTCTCTCTCTCTCTCTCTCTCTCTCTCTCTCTCTCTCTCTCTCTCTCTCTCTCTCGGTTGTGAATATGATCTTCATTCAGCTGTTCCTTTGCTCCCCCATCATGGTCTCTAACCCTCTGAAACTATAAGCCAAATGACACACTCTCTCTTTAGTTACCATGATCAATTATCACAGCAATCGAAAAGTAATTAAGACATTCATACTTTGCTACTTTCATTAACCATTTCAGAAGTAAACAAACTCAGTCCATTTCCCCTTCTTTTCTCCATATATCCTGCAACATTTCTGTGTGGAGAAAAGACAAAAAGCAAACAAAAAGAACCCCACCTCAGGCCAACCTCCTTTATTCCTGCAAAGTGATTAAAAATTGGCTTTCTCCAAGTGGCAGCAGTTTTTCAGGTTCTAACCAAAGGTCTGGCAGTTTCTCTTGGCCTCCGTTGGATGGTGTAACATTTCTTCTTCACCTTCAGGAAACAGCCTTAGAGAAGGGAGATGTAAGAGACCAAAATGGGGTCTCTCCCAGAGGCCAGGACCAGAGATCACACAGTGGGACGGGAGGGTTAGAGAGGCAAGCAGAGTACAAGGAGAGCAAAGAAACAATGACTTTGGCGTTGGGGGTTCCTTTTTCATGTGTGAGTGGCTGGCAAACTGCACTCTGAGTTAGTTAATATGGAGAAGCAGAAAATTATAGAATATATCAGAGGAAAGATGTCTCTATGTATACCAGTTTACTTCTCTTTAAATGCACACACAGCTGCATTAGCTTTTTCTGGGATGCTTGTTGGAGGATTTCAAGTTTGACTGGTGCAGAGGCATTGTGGTTTAAATACAAAAGGAATTATTGGAGGTAATAGATTGAGGAGAGCAAGGAGTATATTTAACAGTGAGTTGCAAGTGTCCTTCAAAAGTAATGGGAAGTATTCGGCGCTATTCTTCTGCACATCCCTGCAGGGCAAGAGCAGCGAGAACCCTCAGGACTGGACTGGCTGAGGGAGGAAAGCTATACCATAAGGCAGTCCCAGGTCTTCTCATCCATGCAAATTTGGTCCTGCTTAGCAGCAAGCTCCCAGGAAGCCAGCCCCTCCCTCCTCAAATGATGTAACTAATCAAGGGGCACATAAATAGTTCTCTGTCCAAGAGAAGAGTTAAGAACAGACACCAGGATCCTGCCAAGCAGTAGAGTGAAGCTGTCAGTGAGAGCACAGAAGAGCAGCACTGACCAAAGCCACTCTAGGCAAATGCCAGGCAAGCTTGCTAGCGCATCGGCAGGTTGTGCGTGGCACACCGGATGTCCAGCGTGAGCAGAGGCGGTAGTGCAAGGAAGAGCACCAGCGTCACCCAGATGACAAAAGAAGCGAGAAGGAAGGGCAGACTCTCACAGTGTGGAAATGATGAAAGCCAGCAGAACAGAGAGGAGCTTTTTGTGATCTGTAGAAAGGACACCAGGGACCTAGAACCAGGCTGCACTGCCAGCCACGTTATTATAAAAACCACACATTTTCTTTTAAGACAGTTGGGAAAAAAAATCAAAGCCTGGTGGCACCGCATCAAAGTGTTTGACATCAAATAGGGAGGAACCTGCCTGGACAAGCCACTGCAGGACCCTGGAGAACTCCCGACTCATCCCTGGAACAAATTCAGTTTTTAGAAGGTCATCCAAAATGCTAGACATTCCTAACTGCCTCCTAGAGTTATATGTCATGAACCTATCCACACTGCACATATTGAAATGTAAGATGAGGTTTATTCTAGCAGGTTTCAGTTCAAGCAGCATTACAGTTTCATGAGCTGTTGCTTGGTGATTTATGAGATTTTTAAAAAATTATCTATTTTTTAAAATTTATAATTTGCTATTATCTTTTCTTATGGATTCTCACCAAGAGTATATTGTTAAATATAAATACTAATCTCACATGCAGACAATTTAATGTGCCATTGCCCTGCAAATAAATTATATGGTAATCTGCATCTAATTATTACAATTTATTTTTAAGTCCCTTGAACTTCCAATAAAATTATATACTCGTTTATTTTGTTATAACCCATTTGTCATTGACAGTCATAGCTAAAATCAATGGTAACTACTAGTACATTTGGCCTTCCGGATCTGTGGATTCTGCATCTGTGCATCCGTCCTCAGACTGAAACTATATTGGCAGGCAAGCTAGCTCAATGGGTAAAAGTGCTTGTCCCCAGGCCATCTGAGTTTGAGCTCTGAGACCCACATGGTGGAAGCAGAAAACCAGTTCTGCAAGTTGTCCTTTGGTCTCCACACATGCGCTGTGGAACATTCACATTCATCCTCCCCTGCTCCATGGCACAGGCACGGAAACGTGCGCATGCGCACACAACACTATAAACACTAAATAAATATAGTAAGCTTTAAAAGTAAAATCTTTAAAATTCCCTCTATACTGAACACGTGCCAACTTTTATTTTGTCATTGTCGCCTAAATAATACAATGGAGCCAATCTTTACAGAGCATTTACATTACATTAGGCGTTATAGACCATCCCGAGCTGACTTAGAGTGTGTGGGAGGATGTGTGCAGATTATATGCAGTTAGTGTGCCATTTTATAAGGGACTTGAGCCTCTGATGGACTCTGATACCCGTGAGGGTCCTGGGAGCAGTCTCTGGCAGCTACAGAGGTTGTACCGTATTTGTAGAAGCGACTTAAAAGAGGAGTGCTTTATATTTGCTCACAGTTTGGGGTATGGTCCATCGTGGCAGGGAGACATGGCAGCTGGCTTGTGCTGTAGGGGTGGGAACCCGCTCACTTCTGATTGGTCAAGAAGCAGAGAAAAGCGGAAGCCTGCATGGCTCCTTTGTGTACTGCTGTAGTGGCGGCGTTCTCCTTTGCTTTTCGTTTAGTGGGAACCCCATGGGATGGTACTGCCCACGGCAAGTCTTCCCCCTCAATGAACCCTCTCTGAAAATGCCTTCACAGGCGCTCCAAACTCAGGAAGGCTCTGGGTTCTTGGCCAGCAGCATCTTTCTTCATTCCTAAGGCAGTGTGAGGAACCAGCTGCGAGGCAATGGCAGAAGCAAACGTTGTGTGCTCAATGTTTATTAGCTCTGACCCCTGAAGAGTTACATTTTTCCGTGGATCAACTTCCTTTCTGTAAAATGGGGATGGCAGTAACAGTGCTTACCTCGCAGGGCAGTACTGGGGCCTGAATATACCTAGACCAGCACCAAGTAGACTTATTAGTACTCACACACTCCTCTAACAGAATACTTGGCAATATGGCAAACACTATATGCTAACTGATATTTCCTAATGCTTGTCATAATTTGAGTGAGAGCTTGTATTAGGGGCAGGCAACATGCTCAAGCAAGGCTGGTAATCAAAGAAAGCCTGGAGGTTCAAACAGCGACAACAGTATCTCTATTGTTTTCAATATTTAATTAATCTCAATTTAATAAACGTATCCCTTTGTGTTTACCAGAGTTGAAAATATGTCAATGAGGTTGGAGGAAATCAATGAAAGAGAAAACTTCATGAAAACGTCTCTGCAAACTGTGGACCTTCGGCTCTCTCAGTTGGAGGAGCTGTCTGGCAGGATGGTGAACGCTCTGGAGAACCTGGCGGGCATTGACAGGTCTGACCTGATCCAGGCCAGGTCGCGAGCGTCCTCAGAATGTGAGGCCACCTACCTGCTGCGGCAGGGCAGCATCAACAGCGCGGATGGTTACAGCTTGTACCGCTACCATTTCAATGGCGAGGAGCTTCTGTTTGAGGAGCCTGCCCTCTCCTCGCCAGGGACAGCCTTCCGGAAAAAAACTTGCTCCTTCCGGGTGAAGGAAGAGGATGCAAAGTTGCACCTGGACCAGACCAGCAGCCAGCACCACACTCCGGGTCCCAGCCCACCCGCCACGCCAGGCCGCAGCAAGCTTGCCCAGGATGGTCCCACGAGCGCAGAGCCCAGACCAGGACCGGATCCTGCCATCTCCGCGGGCGAGCTCGACCAGCAGACTGACCTCAAGAGCGAGGAAGCTACACCAGATCTGAATACAGTGAGTGTTGCAGGCACTCAGCTGACCGTCAAAAGCACCGTTTCCCACCAACTGCGGGAGAGCAAACTCGCGCGCTATTACCCAGGAGACCCCAACGCCTACAAAACAATGAAGTCCAGAAGCTTTGTCTATTCTGAGGGCAGAAAGCTGGTCCGGGGACTTAGCAACTGGGGTGCCGAGTACAGTTCAATCATGGACCAAGCATGGAACTTCCACTCGGCAGAATGGAAATGCCAAGTTCAAAGGATCACCCGCTCGCGCAGCACAGACATCCCATACATCGTGTCGGAAGCAGCGGTGCAAGATGAGTTTGAAGATGAGCGCAGCGATTCTCTCCTGGCTCCTCAGATCTCCCGTTCCGCCCTCACTGTTGCTGTTGACAGGACTGAGAAGGAAAACTTACTGTCTGTGAAGCCTCACCAAACTGTAGGATTCCCCTGCCTGCGGTCAAGAAGTTTGCATGGTCATCCTAGGAGTGCGGAACCCACTCCTAGCAAATTAAACAGGGCGGGACATGCTAGTAGCGCCAGCAACTTAGCAGTAGCGCCCGTTGCTCCGAAGGGACAAAATGCCAAGCAAGAGAAAAGAAACACAGAAACTGAATGCTAATCTGTTTTGCTTCTTTGATTAAAACCACAACAAAAACAAAACAAAACAACACACTCACAACCAGAACCATGAACGGATGCCGTCTTGGCCATCCAAAGCATTATCAATGCCTGGTAATGCTTTCATTTTAAAACGATGAAAATTTAAACTTAAATTGTAATGAACTTACAGCCACGTCTTGTTAAGCAAGGTTTTGTAAATGATGTTGTGATACTGCCAGGTTGGGGCTGTAGCCCAGTAGGTAGGGGACTTGCTTACCCTGTTCACCCAAACCCCGCGATCCCAGCTCCTGCACCACATGAACTGCGTGTAGTGGTGTAACACCTGCACAGTTGTGATCCCAGCATCCAGGGAGGTGGGGGCAGGAGGATCAGAAAGTCACAGTCATCCTTGGTTACACAGCAAGTTCAAGGTCAGCGTGGGCTACCCAAGACTGTTACATACAAGACACTAGGCCAGTGAAGCTAGTTAGTTAGTCACTGTCAAAACTGCAAGAGCTCTTCCTTCTGAGAGCCACCTGCAACCTGACAAAGGCCTTAAGGTACTGGGTAAGTGACACTTAATGAGTAAGTGACACAAGAAAATTAAAGAAATAGTAGAAAAATAGTGTGGAAAAAGGAAGAGAAGGATAACAATTAGTAGAAATGAGAAGTAGCCACACTCTTCATGTGTTTTTATGACGAGTTTTGCTGGTTTTATGTTTTAAAATTATGCAAAGGGGGAAATTGCAGAACTCTGTTAAATTTCACGTTCTAATAATATAGGCTGACTGAATTTTGTGAATACAAGGTTACCTCAGTAACAAAACCCAAATCACTGCATCTTTCTCTAGGAACGGCTGTGCAAAGCTGTAGATAAAACCTAAGGGCTAGTGGCTCAACAACCAGAGATGGCTCAAGGCCAAGAACACAGAGTGCTGTGCTCCACCGTGTTGTTCATACAAAACAAAGGGCTAGGCTATCAAAAAACGCCACATTCATTTGGGACTAAAGGTTTGGATTTTTATCCGGGACACATATACCCCTGAGCAGGTGGAATGTAGCATGCTCTGAGAACAAAGAAAAGGTTGGGGTTTTGAAACAGAATATGTCATACACGCTATCACAAATGAAGGTTCACTGGCATTTCCAGCGCTTGCAGGAGCTGGCAGTGGCTGAGTACCTGATGGAGGTAGAGCCTGTGTAAAGCTAGTCTCAATGGGATATCTGCAGTTCCTTCAGTGGGCCCTCCGCTTTATGTCACTGAAGTGTGACAGAACTACCTCCATTTTGTACAATGGTTCCTCACTCACCAAGTCAACACCTACCATAACACCAGGACCTTGTGCAGGAGTTGGGGAGGGACAGGGTACCATCTAGGAATGTCACCACTCAACTATACGCAAAGAATAAAGAGGACTTCCCAGGCTTTAATGGAAGTTAGTTAGTTCCTAGTACCTCTTCTAAGGACTCAAGGAAGTCTCCAGCACACACAGAGAGCCAGTCTCCTGCCTAGAATCACTGATGGCTCTCACAGAAGCCAAGGCTTTCATAGAAAGAACCATTGGCTAGAAGACCCAAGATCTAAGAAGTAATGGCAGTAGTAAGGGACCATAACAGATAAAAACAGGAGATGATGATTTAAAGAGGAGGGAAAGGGAGATGAACAAGTCAGTTTCCTTCTCTGAGTTCCAGTGGGGAGGGAGAGAAAGAAGGAGACACATAAAGGCAGGCAGACACAGACAGAAGCACAGAGCATCGGAGAGGAGTCTGTGGTCTGTTCTCCACTAAAAGCTCACCTCGGGAGTGCCAATGAAGTGAGCCAATGTGATGAACAGGAATGAGACCGAACCCCGTTTTCCTAAAACAAGACTGAGATTTTAATAGATAGAATCCCTGAACTGGGATGAACTTTACAGAAAGGTCTGAACCACCACTACTGAGGTGGGTGGGTCTTTGAAATTTAATACATAGCATTCATTCAGAAAACAAAACTATTACTTGTTTTCATATTGTTGTGTGGAACCTATTTAATTATTCCTGCTACGTGTGTGTATGTGAATCCATGTTTCCTAAAATGATCCCCAAAGGATAGCTATTGACAACCACAATGATTAAGTCAATCAAAAAATTTAAGTCCTTTTTGCTGATTGCCAGATCAAGAGTGGGCTTGTGCCTCTGAAAATCCTCTTGGTGCTCAAGCTCAGGGGGACAGAGTTTTTAAAGGTGAAACCCACAAAGGCCATAATTTACATCAAAGATAGATAAGGGTCAGAGTGCCTTGACCTGTCCATCCTGGCAGAGCATTGGAACTATTCTAGACATTAACCTGACAATTATTCTTTGCTTATTTCTTTTTTAGTTATTTTAGTTTACTTTAATTAGTTTGTTTAACACATCTGAACCGTGGTCAAGGTCATGGAAATCTCAAATGTGTTGCAAGGTAGACATAGCCATTGGGCAGCTGGGTAGAGTGCTGAGCACTGTCTACGAGAACATAAAATGCTGTCAGAACAAGATGGTGCCACCTTAGTCACTGTGCTTCTGCTCACTTCTTTTTCTCTCATTCCTAAACATTTCCTTTTGATAACAAAAACTTTAAAAAAAAACATTCCTTTTTTGAGATTAATATAATTACATTCTTTTCCTTATTTTGGTTGTTAAACACACACACACACACACACATACACACACACACACACACACCCCACTTGCTGATAGTTCTCCTACCTTGCTCAGGTGTGAGACACATGTCCCATCCCTGTAAGTCTCTCTAAGAATGATAGTACTTACTAAGTGTCACCTAAAAGCAACTTTAGATGCCATGGTTTTTGGTGAATATTTGTTTAAAAGATAGAAATGAATAGCTTGAAATCTGAGAACCTGTGGCAACCCAGATATTCTTAAGAGTTTTGTTATGCAGCTTAAATCGTACCATGTAGCTATTTATGTACTTATCTACTTAGTACAACTCAGGTACTGAGAGTTTTATCAGTCCTGGACCCAACTATTTGATATGGCATTGTTACTGTTCCTATTGTCATCAGATTGTCTAAATATAGGGAACCAACTATTAGGGACAAATAATCAATGTAATCAAATATATAGCACCATCTAGTATATCCAAATAAAACACTGCATATGTTGAACTGTGTTGGTGAATCCATACAGAGTCCACAAATTCTCTTTCTGTGCTATATAAATATAACGCAAAATATAATATGGCTTTTATACTTATATCACCCCAAATTCCGAGACATCACATTCAAGTTATAATATGGTATTTGGTAGATATTAAATGTGGCAAGCAGAGCTGGTAAGCTGTGAGGCACTCGGCAATCAGAATGTCCACAGGAGATGTGCCTTTAGAATATGCTCAATTAATTAACACAAGCATTTCTTCCAACGCCATGCTATTATGGTAGTCTCATATAAACGGACATCTTATAGAGCAGGGAGCAGTGGTTCAGGAGATGCAGGAAACAGTGGTGCAGGAGATGCTGCAGACTTGTGCTGGGGAATCCTCTCCAGTGAGGACAATGGGGGAGCAAGCTCTACTAGCATCCACGTGGAAGTCAGCTGTGGCAGGCAGGGAGGTGCACACTGTTGGAAGATGCAGAAGGGCCTAGAGAGATTTGGACAGAGGCTAGCCTTGATAGTATGTGTGAACTCAGTCATGGGCACCAGAAGCAGAATCACACAGTAGCCAGTCTCAAAGTCCCTTTGCTGCTGGGAATCAGTGCTGAGGCTTGAGGTACCTTGTCCCTAGACTATGACAGTGGGATTCTGGTGTAGTTTCCAAAGTTCCAGTTTTTTGTATTGTTCCAATGGGCACTACCTTTATGCTATCTGGGCCCACAACTTAGGGTTGATTTGCTAACATATCAGAACCATTTTGGAATTGGTTGTTAACAGTCTACCATAGGTGTGGTTCGCATAGGAGCTGCCTGATGGCTGACTCCTATCTTGCAGGCTGTACATTATTCCAAGTCATACAAGATGGCTTTACTTATGTTCTTAACATATTAAGCTTGTTTTCAACTCTGTCCTACAGGAATTAGGAACTCAGAGGATCAAAAGACCACACAATGACATCTCTTCTTTGACATTATGTTACTGTTTCCATTCTGATTACATTTCACTTCACCACACAGATTTTTTTTTTGTTTTTTGTTTTTTTATTTTGGTCTTTTGTGGTGGTCTCTGCAAACATTAGAATCAGCAGGGTAACCACCAATGTGAGGCAAGAAGGAAATTCGGTTCAACACAGCTCAGTACCCAGTGTTGTTTCAAACTTCTAGAGTGTGACACCAGGTACTTGACTTTAGGCATTTAAGTACAGTATGACTTTGAAAAAAAGAGTTTGCTGGTAACAATTACCTCAATCCTGTGTGCACAATAAAGCTTAAGGCGTGACTAAATAAAAATTCTTTTGTTTAGTGCATGCGACCTTGACAATAAGAATGGGTTCTGTAGTTTAAGGGCCTAAGGGAGGATCTGGCACGATCGATCGCAATCATCAGGGAGATCACCAAGCTATAAAGTACACGTGACATCTCCCCTAAGGATGGGCTCTATTGACTGAGAAACAATGTTCAAGATAAAGGTTGAGGGAGGAAGAACATGGAGAATTCAGATGTGGCCTGGCCCTTCAGATAACATAGGCCACCAGATTACTAACTACACCCATTCCCTGCTTTCTGGATGAAAAACAGGAATATGTCTCTTCTGTTGAAGAGACAACTTTTTAACATTCCTGGTTTCTCTAGTGCTTATTGCTAAGTATTTTTCCTTTGACCAACAAACCTTTCCGTCGATGCAATAATAATGAGACCAAATTAGAGCACAATTAGAAGATGCCCAGGTTTAATGGATGCCAACACTCCTGGGTGGCCTGGAGGGTCAAGACCACTCCCATAGGCTATTTAAACTGCCCCCGCCCAGAGAAGGATTACATGGTATCGTGATTTTTCATGGTCTTTCCAGTTCTCTGTTTCCTTCTTCATGTTTTCCAGGGGCGGGCACCTAGGAGTATTGGCATCCATTAATCCTGGGCATCTAATTTGGTCTGATGGGATTATTGGGTTGGCAGAACCGTTTGTTGGTCAAGGACAAATACTTAACACTTATCTGTGAGCCCAAGGACCTAGTGCCCTCTACAGTCTTCCATAATCTAGGTTTCAATTTTTACATTTAAGTTGTTAATGTTATCAAACAGCAATTCCATATTCAAGTGCATGCTACTGAATCCATTGGAAATAAAGAGAAATGTTTTGTTTAAAACATGTTTTATTTATTTATTTAAAACAGAAAAATCACATGAAAAAAATATATGATTTAAAAATATATATGAGTGCTGTACGATGAATATCTTTACAACTGCCGCTGAGATTAGAGAATTTGCAGCTTAGTTGTGGTGTCATGTAACTGTTAGTCCTAGGTACTTGATCATTTGCACCCATAGGTTGAGATGAGCCTGGGCACCTCATCCAAACAACAACAATAATGATCACATAAGAACCATGAAGCAGTTTTAAAAAGAGAACTTGCCATTCACTCCTGAAATCTCACTACACCTTCTTCTCCCAAAAGAAACCCGACAGTAAGTAGTCTTGTTTACAAAGACCATTTCCTTGCTGTTTCAATCACTGCCATCCATAATTAATGTCTACCAAACTGTGTGGCTTAACTCATTCACCTCGTGGATTCCGAGGGTCAGGAATTCATAGGCACAAGTCGGTAATCAACACCCGGATTTGAATGCACGCTCATTTCTGTGATGTAAAGATTCCTTCCGATCCCAGATTACTATTGTGGAGGCTCTGAGTGTAGAACTGGATAAAGACGCCAACAGTTGCCTACTACGTCTTAGCCTAAGCCAGCCATAGCATATTATGGACTCATTCCATGGCTTTCAGGAAAGACTCGGCATCTGGAGGTGACTCAACAACTGAGGGCTGAGCTAGGGCGGAGACATGCTTAGTCACAAGTCTGAAAGCTGAGCCCTCTCTGCTGGGATCAACATCTCAGAACAGGGCGCCTATCCGTGGCGTCTGGGAGACCCAGGCTCCCTCGCTCGCAGTAATCAGGTTTCTCCCAGGGTAGCTCCGGATTTGGAACGCGAGTGTCCGTTCAAGCAGGGAGGAAATGTCAGCATTTTTGTGGTAGAAGTCACGCAGGCGGACTTCCAGTGCATTCTGTTGGCTACGGTTGAGTCAGTCACTAACGCTAGCTCAGATTCGAGGGGTGGGGCCACATACGGGAATTTGCTGAAACTTTTGCAGACAGGCTTTAAAGTCGCTGTACTTGTCACTGATTATAGTTTTTAGCAGCTGAACGCTTCTTGAATAATGGTCATCTTTTTGTTTTTGCTTGAAGGTCTTTGAAATCTGTATTAATCTCCTGTTTGGCTGTCTCTCTGTTCTCCTTATAGTTTATTTGTTAAGAACATGGATCATTTGTTATGCCAAGTCCCCTCTGGTCTAAATTTTACCTCTTGGATACTTAGAAGCAGCTTGATACATTATTGTGTTTTGCATAATGGCAGGAGGACTCCCAGGGCTGCTTATACTTGGGTTTTTTTTTGCAGCAAGACAAAATAAGTAAATAAATAAATAAATAAAAAATAAGGGACAGGAGAAGAAAAAAAAAAGTCCTCGGCCTGGAATTCAGCTTGTCTTTTCTTCTTACTGAAGTCAGGAAACTTCAACAGAATAAAGCTAAAATTGCCTTCAGAGATGTGTGTTCTCCTAAAGACACCATCAAATAAGGATGCTAAGAGCAGCAAATGAACCATGCTTACTTAGGGCCAGAATGTATGCGACCTCAAGGCTTACCATATTATCACACCTCTCTCCTTAAATCTAAACAAGTACCTCATTAGGCCACCTTATAAATTAACTTAGAGTTAATAACATTTTTCTTTAAGATAAGAAAATTAAGCAAATCAGTTCACATAATTTTTACTTAATTCTGAAATTATCTAAATTTTATCTTTGCTTAATCTGTAAGCCTTGTTATAAGTTACATCCGTTCAGCAGCATACCGTACAAAGCACGGAATCATGAATGTGGGTGTCAGGAAGAAACCAAAGTGTGACTCTTAAAATGCTACCTCCAGCCTTGTGTTGAGTACTCACCTCTGGGTAAGCGGTTCTCTTCGCCCATCTCTCTCAAATCTAAAGCGTGAACGCGCCCTTAGAATAAACTTCACTGACTTCTGCTTCACGCTGACTCATCTTAAATTGTTGTCTGTGCTATAGTCAAAGTCTAGGCTTTGCGTTCATGTCCGGCTTTGCGTTCATGTC
>NC_022023.1:28510679-28541010 GCF_000317375.1 Microtus ochrogaster | reverse complement strand
GGCTTTGCGTTCATGTCCGGCTTTGCGTTCATGTCTGGCTTTGCATTCATGTCTGGCTTCTCAGGCTGTTGGCAGCGGTGCTGGACCTGTTCCTCTCTCCCACCTCCCCTCAGGACTCCCCTAAGGGCACCCAGTTCGCGAGCTTTGGGCAAGGGGGCTGGAGGCTAAAATACAGACACACAGACAGAGAGACAGCGACACAGGTCATCCTTGAATTCCCCAAGAATGCCCGCTTTATTGTGTTCAGGGGCAGATTATATAGAGATAGCCACGCCCCAGCCAAACCCACCAGAAACCACTCTCCTGCCATCAGGAACTCAGAGCAGCTGTAGGCACTCGGATCAGGGGAATTACAAGAAATTCAGGATCTGGGGTCTCACTGCTCCCAACACTGCAGGGTGCATAGTTTGAAGCCTCTGGCAAGGTATTGTTGCCCCACTCGTCTTGAGACACCCCTTTGTACTTGTCTTTTTGTCCCCTCAGCAGGCGTTGATGTTCAAGGCCAGACTTCCTTTAGTCATAGGAGAGCAAACATTATATAATGGGCTTGCAAGATGGCTCAGTGGATAAGGGCCCTTGTCCTCCAAGCTGACACCTGAGTTTGATCTCAGGGACTCCTGCGGAGGAGGAAAAGAACTGGCTCTCACAGGTTTCCCTCCATCCTCTATGATGTCCTCCCTCCAAATTATTTAATGAACAGAAAAGCAATGCAATATCCAAACTCTATTATTCCTTTGGTTTCTTTGTCGGAATGCTTCACGTAGAGATGGCTGCCTTTGTCCACTGGTTGGGAGCCCTGCAGGAGGACTCGCCCTGTGTAACAAGACTGACTGATTGCTTCCTTGTATGTGCTGCCTTCACAATGTGTCGGTTTCCTACCTAAAAGTGACCGCTGGTCCCATTTTGGGAAGCACACCCATGATCCGATGGCCTTATATATGCACGAGGCAGAGATCCTCCGTTGTATGCATTATTCTCTCCCATTTTCTTTCTTTCACACTTTAAATATGTTACTTGATTTTCTCCGGGCATAGAACGTAGCCATCAAAACTTGTGATAAAATCTAATTTCTTTCACCCCCAAACTCATTTGCTTTGTTTGTCTAGCTACAAAGATAGTTTCATCATTTTTTTCCTTCTTGAGAGTCTGAGAGTTAGTTCTAGAGGAATGTGCCCTAATGCTGATAAGTCCAAATTAGTGTTCTCAATAAAACATGATCTTTCAGTTTATGGTTTCAAATCCGTATTCTAATGTCGGTGAATTATCCCTGACAAGAATGATTTTAATTGATTATTTTAGCCAGCATACAAATACAACGTTATGGCTGTTATGGTTTTCATTATGACGTTTTCATACATACACACATATATATGTGTGTGTGTGTGTGTGTGTGCGTATACATGTATATGTATATATAATTATACTCTGCTCTTATTCTTCTGGGCTGTTTGATCCCAGCCCCCTTCCTCTTCTCACTGATCCCCAAATATTCCCTCTTTATATTTGCATATCCTGTATATTCTAGGACCCATGGTTATTCCTTCCCCACTTCTTCTCAGTTTCTTTCTCCCCTCTCCTGGCTCCTTTTCCTCTCATCCATATGTACCCGCATGAGAGAAAGTACTACCATATTTGTCTGACTTATTGTGGGTTAACATAATAATCTCTTGTTCTTTATGTTTTCCTACAAATACCATAATTTTATTCTTTACAACTGGAAAATATTCATTGCATATGTATATAACATTTTCTTTATGCATTCACTTGTTATTGCACGTTTAGGCTGGTTCCATATCTTGGCTATTGTACCATAATCAATAAATGTAAATGTGCCCAGGTCTCTGTTGGGGCTGACTTAGGGTTGGTATCGCTGAATCATAAGATAGTTCTGTTTCTCTGTGTTTTGAGGAACTTCCTACTGATTCCCATAGAGACTGTACCAGTTTACACTCAACCGGAAGTTAAGAAGTGTTCCTCTCTGCAACCCTCTCCAGCATTTGTTTTCATTTGTTTTCTTGGTGATAGACATTCTGATTGGAGTGAAATGGTCTCAAAACAATCTTGATTTGCATTTCCCTGAAGCCAAGGATATGGAATATTTTTCAAGCATTTGCTAATTATTTGTATTTTTTTCCTTTAAAAAGAATCTATTTATAGAGAGATGATTCAGCAGTTAAGAGACCTGATTGCTCTTCCAGAGAGCCAGAGTCCAGGTCCCACCACCTACATGACAGCTGATAGCTATCCAGTTCCAGAAGATCCCGTGTCCTCTTCTTCTGCCTTTATGGGCACCAGGCAAACATGGTATAAGACATATGTGCAGGCAAAACACCTCTACACATAAATTTTAATAAAAATTTTAGAGATGTATTTTTTTTAACTTCTTCCTTTCCAATATGAATCCCCTTGATCCCCTTATGTTGTCTTATTGCTATTGCTAGAACTTCAAGCACTATATTGAAGAGGTATGGAGAGAGTGGACATCCTTGTCGTGTTCCTGATTTTAGTGGGATGGCTTTAAGTTTTTCTCCTTTTAATTTAATGTTAGCTGTCGGCTTGCTGTAAATAGCTTTTATTAAATTTAGGTATGCCCCTTGTATCCCTAATCTCTCCAAGACCTTTATCATAAAGGGGTGTTGAATTTTGTCAAATGCTTTTTCAGCATCTAATGAAATGATCATATGTTTTTTTTTCAGTTTATTAATATGGTGGATTACATTGATAGATTTGTGTATGTTGAACCAGCCCTGCATCTCTGGGATGAAGCCTACTTGATCATAATGGATAATTTTTCTAATGTGTTCTTGGATTTGGTTTGCCAGTATTTTATTGAGAACTTTTGCATCGAGGTTCATGAGTGAAATAGGTCTGTAATTCTCTTTCTTGGTTGGGTCTTTGTGTGGTTTTGGTATCAGGGTAACTGTAGCTTCATAAAAGGAGTTTGGCAATGACTCTTCTGTTTCTATATTGTGAAATACATTAAGGAGTATAGGTATTAGCTCTTCTTGGAAGTTCTGGTAGAATTCTGCATTGAAACCATCTGGTTCTGGGCTTTTTTGGATGCTACCCCCAGAAAACAGACAAACCCATGGAAACTGAACAGTCAACTACTGAACCACACCTGGGTCAAGGAAGAAATTAAGAACAAAACTAAAGTCTTCCTTGAATTTAATGAAAATAAAGAGACAATATACTCAAACCTATGGGACACGATGAAAGCAGTGCTAAGAGGAAAGTTCATAGCACTAAGTGCCCACTTAAAACGGAGAAAGCTTACATTGGGGACTTAACAGCACACCTGAAAGCTCTAGAAAAAAAAGAAGCAAACACGCCCAGGAGAAGTAGAAGACTGGAAATAATCAAACTGAGGGAGGAAATCAACAAAATAGAAACACAGAAAACAGTCCAAAGAATCAATGAAACAAAAAGTTGGTTCTTGGAGAAAATCAACAGGATCGACAAACCCCTATCCGAACTAATTAAACGACAGAGAGAGAACACGCAAATAAATAAGATCAGAAATGAAAAGGGGGACATAACCACAGACACAGAAGAAATTCAGAGAATCATTAGATCTTGCTACAAAAGCCTGTATGCCACAAAACTGGAAAATGCAAAAGAAATGGACATTTTTTTAGATAAGTACCATATACCAAAGCTAAACCAAGACCAGGTGAACCATCTAAATAGACCTGTTAGTTGCGAAGAATTAGAAACTGTTATCAAAAATCTCCCTTCCAAAAAAAGAGATATATTTTTTAAAAAAGAAGAAGTGTCTATTGAGTTGATTAGTTGGTTTGGATGATCTGTGAGAGCTTGGAGTGTTTGCATTTCTTTCCAGATTCTGGGTCAGATGGTACAGTTGGCAAAAAAAAGCTACTATTGTCTCTTTTGCTGTGCAGAGGTCTTTTAATTTTGAAATTCCCTTTACTTGTTTATTCATGTATGTGGAGGAAAGGAGCATGCATGTGTCATAGGTGCAATAGGAATGTGATATTGAGTATGTTTGCTGTGCTGACCTGATGAGAAAAAGTAAATTAAAAAGAAAATTGAGTGGAGGGATTTTATAAACTGAAAATTTTCCCTTTTGTCTTCTGTTCAGAACTATAACAAGTCATTTTATAATAGTGTTATTTAATACACAAGGTGTATTGCTATATAGAAAATAAAATATAATTTTTTAAAAAATAAAGTCAAATTAGAATGTGGTGACGTACACCCTCTAATCCCAGCACTGGGGAGCAGAAACAGATGGATCTCTTTGGGTTCAAGGCAAGTGTTAATCCCACCAGGGAAGAATAAAACCACTACCACAGTTTAAAGTCAAATTTGAAGCAAGCTTTAATGAAATATTGGCCAGTTGATGGACTCTCTGTTTAGGTTTCTCTCTGGTTTCACAGAAAATGGCTCTTAGTCATAGTTTGCAGGTATTTAAGTATTTTTTATAGGTCCTGTTAGGGGCAAGTGTGTATCTTTTTCCTGCCTGTGAAGCTCCCACCAATGCGTGATCAATCATGTCTGGTGTAGTTGGGTCAAACAAACTTGTTTAGGGGAGTGAAAACGTGTGACTTACAATCTCCCATGAACAACAGCCCCCAGCATTTCAGGAACTATCTGTCCTTGGCAAGGGGCTTGCAGATCAGCAGCCTTTTTTATTTCGTGGATCTCTTGGGCATAGTAATTAAAATTTAAAATGTAGCTTTGGTTCTCACAATCGATACAGGAAGTTCCAGGCCAGCCAGGGGTACACAGTGAGATCCTGTTGCAAAACAAACAAAGCAAAAGGGAAAAAAGCAGTCCTTTCCTGAAATGTTTTACATTTTCTTCTATGACTTCCAGTGTTTCAGATCTTAAGTTCTTTGACGTTTGAACTGGAGTTTGCACAGGGTAAGAGACAGACATCTAGTATCCCTTTTTCATAGGAAGATATTCTGTTTCCTGGCGTCATTTCTTGAAGAGGCTGTCTCCCCGCTTCTCCAGTGGTCTTAGTTTCTGTCCTTGTTGCTGTGATAGAACACTTCCTCTTCTTTTGACTCTCTCCTTCACTGGATCACATGGAGTTTGCTTCTAGCCTTCACCAGGAAGAAGGACTTCTTTTGAACGACAATTGCTCCTATTTGTTCCGTTTCCTTACCCTGCACTGTGCACACCTTCCTCCCACTCAAAGATAATATAAGCTCTGTACATTGGATCTCTTTTGTCTACAGTAAACAGCTGCCACTTTGTCCTTGTGCTGGTTGGGTTTTGTCGTTGTTTGTCAACTTGACACAAGTCAGGGTTATCTGGAGAGGAAAGTCAACTGAGAAAATGCCTCCATCAGATTTGTCTTTCGGGCAAGTCTGTGGGCATTTTCTTGATTAATGGTTTATGTATGAAAGACCCTCAGAGAGGACCTTTTTCTCCGATGAAGACCCCAGAACCAGGACACTCCGAGACCAGGCCACAGGATGCAATTAGCAAGAGGTTTATTGAGTAAACACAGGTACCTGCTGGCGGCAAAGTCTTTTGGAGGACTTTGCGCACCTGCCAACTGGAGGGCGGGCTTTTTATAGGGAAGAGCAAAAAGCAAGTTTACAGAAGCAAAAGCGTGGTTATCGGAATGAGGCGGGGGGCATGAATGGTTTCCTCTCTCAGCATGGATGTTTGGCAATAGTCATCCTGTTCCTAACTTTATAGATAGCCTGTTTTGCAGTCAACCTGCTTTGTTGATGTACTATCTTATTGACATCCTGCCTTGCAGTCTTCCTATCTCATAGACATCCTGTTCTCTCAAGCACATGGGATGTTCTTACTAGAGCAGGCTGGCTGCTGATCCGGAGAATTTTTTATTTTAAAGCAAACAGGACGTTCCCCCAGGAGCATGCTAGCTGCAGGTTTTGAGGAGGGGGTCTGTAGGGTCTTTCATGTAGGAGGACCCCAGCCCACTGTGGGTGGTACCATGCCTGGCAGGTGGTCCTGGGTTGTATAAGAAAGCCTCCTGAGCGAGCCAGTGAACAGCATTTGTCCATGGTCTCTACTTCTCGTCCCGATTCCAGATTCCTGCCTTGACTTCCTCAGTGATGGACTACAAGCTGTAACCTGAAATAAATCCTGTCCTCCCAAAGTCACTCCTTTTGGTGGTGTCTTTATTACAACTATAGGAAGCGAAGTAGGGCAGACACTGGCACCAGAGAATGGGATGTAACTGTGGCAGACCTGTGCAGGCTGTTTGGGGAGGATGGTAGAAGTGTTCGGAAAAGCATTTGTGCTTAAAGCTTAGTGGGAAGCTTTATGGGAGGTCAGCGTTCTGAGAGCAATGCAGACAATAAAGGCCTAGCATGAGACGTTCCGGAGGGACTTTTGAGAGTCAGTCGGAGACTTTACTGGGACTGTTCCTATGATCATTTTTAGTCTGGGTTTTTGACCTTCTGGGGCTAAATAATTGGCTGTGATTAACAAGAGACCATCACTACTGAAGCGAAGCCTTTGTTTTCTAGGACAATTGGTACTGGTCAGCTGGGGCTGAGATCAGATGCTAAGAAGAGACCAGCATCATCATTAAGGTGGAATCTTCTGGGATTATTTCCTTAGGGTTAGCACCAAAAGTTGTGGCCCGTGGTGATCAAGACTGCATCTCATTCTGGCAGCCGAACTTGGTAATGTGCAAAAATCTCCCACGTGGTTCTGGTTGAGGGGGCTGTGGAGATCCCTGGAAGCTTGGCATTGTAAGAGCCTGGGTGGGAGTCACCAGTGAATGTGCAGCCTCTGATGCAGTGGAGACCACAAGGAAACTTTCCAGGGAAGCAGTTTAAATAGACTGAGGGCGAGGTCAAGATTTTGGCGGGCACAGGGACGGGGCCTCCAAAGATGGAGGCCAGAGACGGGGACTTACACTTTGTACCCCCTTTGACACAGTAGTTCTGCTTAGTGGGCATGTGTTCCATCATCTGTAGGAATGTTGTGTTTGTGTGATGTTTTACTCTTTTGACTTTGTTGTGGGGCCTGCTACCCAGCTCCTAAATAAATCACACACCGAGGCTTATTTTTAGTTATGAATGCCCGGCCTTAGCTTGGCTTGTTTCTTGCCAGGTTTTCTTAACTAATTATCCCGACTACCTTTTGCCTCTGGGCTTTTATCTTTCTCTATTTCTGTATACCTTTCTTTCCCTCTTACTCCATGACTGGCTGAGTGGCTGACCCCTGATGTCCTCCTCTCCTTGTTTTCTTGCTCCCCCTCTTCTTCGTTTCTTCTTCTATTTATCCTCTCTGCCTATCCTTGCTCCTGCCTCATTGTTGGCCAGTCATCTCCTTATTAGGACCATCAAGCATTTTTGGACAGGCACAGGAACACAGCTTCACTGAGTTAAACAACTGCAGGGTAAACAAGCCACACCCCTGAAAATAATTTTCCCCAGCAATGTTGCTTCCTTCTTACTCCCTTTCATCACAACTCTTCATTCCTTTATAGTGTGCGTTGTGTGTGCATGCATGTGTGTGCGCACGTGCATGTGTGGTGACAATGTGTTTATGCATTTGTGTGTGAGTACGGGTGCATGTGGAGGTCAGATGTTGAAGAAGGGCATCTTCTATTGCTTTCTGTCTTATTTTTTTGAGACCGAGTTTCTCACTGAGCCTGAAACTTTTGGATTCAACTATGATAGCTGGCTCCCAAGTCCTAGGGATCCTCCTGTCTTTGTTTTGTCATAGACACCTGCCACTATGTTTGGCTTTTTATGTGGGTGCTAAGGCACAAACTCAGATCCTTATCCTTATGCAACTGGCACTTACGACCGAGCCATCTCCCCAGCCTGCTCATTGCACTTTTCCCCCCCAAATCTTGACTCACATACTTTCCTGAGATTGTTTTTATGTGAAATTTGTTTTCTTAAGTTTTTGTGGTGGTTTAAGACAGCTTTTCCAATTAGCTCGTACTCTTAGGTGCCTTTCTCTTGCCTTTGCTTCTTGTTTACTCTATTATGCTTCATCCTCAGCACTTTGTCCTCAGTGTGGATCCCTTTCCTGGAAGGGAAGTCTCCTTAGGCTGTTTTTCAAATTCCATCAATCCAGTTCCTTAGTCAACACACACCTAATTAGGAGCCTCTTGCTTTCTCCTGCTTTGGAAGAAATATCCCTTCTGTTTCAGCTGCTATCCTAGACCAGACCAGCTGGATCTCCCAGCAAACACCTTGGGCTATTCTGCACTTCTCGGGAAGTCTCACTGATCCCTGATGCCGACACTGCAAACATTTCAGGGTTGTTAGTGTCTTTTACTCTCTTTTGGAAAACTCGAGGATGTAATGTCCCTTAGATATGCTGTTGATGCTTCCTTTGGATGGTTTTGGGGGATTTTCTGTTTGTTCTGCTTGAATATGTTGTTGTTTTGTCTGTTTTATATGAGAACTAAAAGCTGTTGTGGCTTGTCAACTAAATTCTAAATTTTCCTAAATTCTCCCCTAATGCACTTTAAAATGCTTGTTATCTTGAGAAGCATACCTTCAGCCGAGGGCATCCTTTTGTAGTCATAAAGTGTAGCCCCCTCTAGCTAAGCCCATAGCTACCACTGTCTCCTACTTTTATCTACATTGGTGTCACAGCTTGTCTCCACACTGTGCCACTACAGCACGGGCTATTTCAAAATAGAAGTCCTAGAAGTCCCGCTCACTCACTTCTCAGTTCTGCTCAGTTTCCAACTCTCAAGGACTCTGACCTGGCCTGTTTCCCTCTGACCTACTGTTCCGCTAGATTAGGCTGCTTCAGGCATCCTTGCCTCAAAGACTTAATCTAAGGCTCTTACCTTGAGGTATTTATGTTGCTGACCTCTGCCTGGAAATTCTTCCTTCTGATTTTCACCTCCCATACTCCCTTCAGCCTTTGCTCAAATGTCATCTGTGCAGTATTGCCTTCCCTGATATTTGACCTAAATCTTAGTTGGTAAATACCAATCTGTCTCCCATTCTTAATTTCCTTTACAGTCCCTTTAAACCACATTATATGTTATATATCAATTTTTTCTTTTTACGCATAATGAAAATGTCATGACTGTAAAGAACATTGGCCTCTTAAAAGTCCTGATTCAAGCCCAATACTAAGCTGGCACTCAATAAAAATCTGGTAATTGATTGAATGAGTAACTAAATGAAACAATAGATATTCAACAAAGATGAACTCATTCTCTTATTTTTTCTTCTTTTTTCCCGTCAAAGAAAAGAAAGTGCTCTCTAGGAGATGCCAGTGTTTCCTATGGTAGAAAACCCAACAGTGGAGACAGATATGTAATTAGACAGCTGAAACCGTGACACAAAAGCCCAAAGAAGGGGGTGATCTACAGTGTCTGCGCTGCTACGGATGCTATGGTCCTGCAGCGCCCGGACTGCGTATACTACTGTACTAGGCCTGTAGCATACCGCCTGCACTGCGGGACAGGACGGTTCACCAGCTGGGAAAGGGGCTGGAGACTGAAACACACAAACACACAGAGAGACAGGTCATTCTTTTTTTTTTTTTTAAATGATTTTAAAAATTTATTCACACATACACACACAAGAATTTGAGGACATTTTTACCATCCTATGAAGCACGATTTATAAACATTCAGGGTCAGAAATTGGGGTTCGACCTGAAGATCAGAAAAGCAAAACAGCTAGTCATTAGCTTTTACCTCAATCTCAGTCTGAAATGGCGATTCTGCCTCCCAGAATCTCAGAATGAGACTGTATGTCTGAGAGCTGTTTCTTCATATTTTATAATCCTCTCTAGGGCTGGGATTAAAGGCATGCACCGCCCAGTTTCTATAGTAAGTAGTGTGGCTACTGGGATTAAAGGTGTATGTTACCATAATCTGGTCTGTAAGGCTGATGAGTGGGCCGAGACAGGTCATTCTTGAAACAAGAATGCCCCCTTTATTGTTTTTCAGGACAGCTTATTTAGAGATCCTTAACTGATAGCCACACCCCAGCCAAACCCACCAGAAACCATTCCCCTGCCATGAGGAACTCCTCAGGGTCTCGTGAGCAGAGTAGCTACAAACACAGGAAAAACAAGTTGTTTTGCTCAGAGCAGCCGCAAGTATAACAAGTTGTTTACAAGAAATTCAGGATCAGGGGGTCCACAGCCCCAACCAAGCACAGTAGTCAAGGTCGGAATCTGAGAGAAGGCTGCAAAACCCGTCAACCGACCCCCGCCCCCAACACACTCTGAAACCCTGATGCCACCGAGACTGTACCTAGAGACAGGGCCAGTAAGACAAAAAGTCAGGGTGCTCATCAGACAGGCTCAGTGTTCTAAGAAGAAAGACCCACCATCTGAGAACACAGCAAGAAGGAAGCTATTGGCTAAAGCTACCTATTGGCCTGGTTGCATGGGACTGTAATCTCACCTATTACTTGGAGACTGAGGCAGGAAGATCCCAAGTTCAAATCCAGCAACTCAGTAAAACCCTTTCTCAAAATAGAGAGGTTGGGGCTATAGTTCAGTGGTAGGTGTCACTTGCTAAATCCATGAGAAGCCCTCGGTTCTGTCCAATCACTAGGACAGCAAGAGAAAGAAAAGGGGAGGGGAATTCAAAATCATTTGGCAGAGGCTTGATTGAGCTTCTCTGAGTCCACAATTGTGATAAATAATAATAATTCATTTTTGTTGTCTAGACCAGGTTGCTTGGAGCAACCTAATACAGCAAGAGAGGAGTCAGGAGCACAGGCCTGATCATTTAGTATTTTGTTATAGTAGCCCAAGTGCCTATGTGGGTTAATACAACTAGATATCCAGAATATGTTACTTGAAAAAAATGATCCGGAAAAATATTATTGTTATACGAATAACAAATCTGGAGTTTCCCCCCCCTTTTTTTAAATTTTTGCTGACATGCATATTAAAGTTGCAGATACTAAGAAAACATGAACAATAAAACCCCCCAAAAAGGCAAGTGTTTGAAGACTATTAGGGGTAAGTCCATTTAATGTGTAGAAATAAAAATAGTCATAAAAAATAATGTGCACCAGTGATTTTTCATAGGAGCCCGTCATCGCAATTTACTTGTCAAAGTACAATCGCAATGTTACTAAACAGAAAGATGAACTGGAGAGCAACTCTTTGCATTTCTGCTTCTCGGAACACACACACACACACACACACACACACACACACACACACACAAAGCTAGCAACATTGGCATACTTGTTAGCATGGTGACTGTGATTTCTGGGGCCACATCGGTTTCTTTGTGACATTCATGATAAAATGCTTTTATTTTTCCAAGTATAAGAGCATGGAATATCACTGGCTTCCTCCCATCAAAGGAGGTTCAGAAGCATGGTTAAGTCTAGAAATGACCTGCACCGCGCTGAATGAAGCCGGGTTGGTCTTTGCAACTTTGGAGCAGATTCTCATTTCCACAACCTAGGGTAGTCCCCAATGTGCTGGCATCTTCTCTCCCTGGACTGCTGATGGCTTACCAGTTCAACAGCTTCTTTATGAAGGATGGGGAAAGGAGGGGGCTGGGACAGCTTGCTTAGTATCTTTTTTCACGTCAAGTTTAATGAGAAGAATAAATCAGTAAACTGAACTTGGGATTCTGCATTGCCAGCGAGTATCATTTGTCCTGGCCACCCAGCCCGGGCCAAATCTGCACCGCAAGTAGTTAGGTCAACTGGTAGTAAGCAGGGAGAGAAAATCTTCCCTAGTTTCTTTGAGATCTACTCTGGCAACCAGGTCTGTGATGATGCCTAAATCTCTGGGTCCTTTTGAGTACTCCTCAATGCGCAGACAACTGGAACCGTGAGAAGACAGCACATCTCTCGCTTTAAAAAAATAACAGCAGAACAAAACAAAACAAAAAAACGATGCTGGTAGCTCAGGGGGGATAACTAACAGGCAGCAGCTATCGCAGATGGGAGACTCCTGAGAACTGGGGTCGGGGACAGCAGCTACAGTGCACACTGTCCACCACAGACCACAGCGGCTTCGCGTGACCGCCAGAAGCGTGCAAGTCGCAGTAGGCCGGTGAAGGCCGCCGTGACCCTTGCGAGCCTCCGTAGAAGCGCGCTCTCAAGATGGCCTCTCGGGGGCCAGCAGCGCCCAGTACCACCGTCGCGCTCCGCCACGATGCGGCTAGCGAGCTTCGGGCCCCGCTCCGCGCGCCGCTTCCGGGGATGGGCGTGGTTCTCCCGGCCCCGCCCACCGTGGGCGTGCCCTTGGCCGCGTCGGTCCCGGCCCGTCAGTCGGCCCGGCGGGGCGGGCCGCAGTCCCGGCCTGGGCACTCGCACCGGGAACGTTGGTCCCGGAGGCGTCTGATCGGCTATAGGGCCGGGGCCGCACAGGCGGCGTCACCATGTTCTCCCTCAAGCCGCCCAGACCCAGCTTCAGGTCCTACCTCCTGCCGCCGCCCCAGGTAAGCAAGCGCTCGCGGCTCGGCGCGCGGGCCGCCCGGGACCTGGACGCGAGCGTCGCGGGGCAGCGCTCCTCCCGGGAACCACGGGCGCGGTGGAAACTTGTAGAGCTCCGCGGCGGCCATTCTCTGGCCGAAGTCCTCCGGTCCCTAGTCCTGCCGTGTGACGAGACCTTAGAGACTGTCCCGAACTGCATTCTTTTCTTTGGGGTCGGCCACCGACCCTGCTGTAACTGCCAGATGGTTGCAGCGTCGTGGACACCTAGCAGAGCTTACCTGTCTAGCAATTGTAAACTCTTAAGAGCAGCTTGGGCTACTTACTGTAAAGGTGTTGACTGTCAGGTTCTCAAGTCGGTAATGAGTAGATCTGAAAACGATCTCGGTTTGGACGGGAAAGGGTTTTAAGTCAAAGTCTGTCGCATGTGTCATCACTTAGAAATTTTGACTTAGTATCGCATGAGGGGATGGTATTTGGATTTTGCTTTATTTTGTTCTTGTATTTCAGACTGACGATAAGATAAGTTCCGAACCGAAGATTAAAAAACTGGAGCCAGTTCTTTTGCCAGGTAAATTTCAGAATTCTAACGTGTTTTGGACTGACATTGTATGAACAGTATTGTGCGGTTAACTTTCCTTTTCTATTATTTTAAACATTCTCCAGTTTTAAAAAAAAACTTTACAAGTGAGAAGAGAAAGAGTTGGCCAGACATAATTGGTGTTTGTCTAAGAAAGTTTAAAGTACCATAGAAGACTTTCAAGAGCATAACTACCTCATTATCTTTTCTGCCTTCCGAAATGTTCCTTTAAAGACATAGCTAGTTGTTTGCGTAGTGAAAGTTCTTTTTGCCCTGCATATATGTTGGCATCTCATGATTGATAATCAAGTCATTATCTAATATGTTATGATAGTATGAAAAGCATGCCTGTGTCTCTAAGCGAATGACAGTGCTCAGCAGACATTGAATTACTCTGTAATTTTTTTTAAGTTGTCAGCTGCGTGCAAATTCGTTTTTGTTTTTGGGTTTGGTTTTTTTTTTTTTTTTCGGTTTAGAACTTTGTTTCTCAGTAGAGGCATTATTGACCTTTCTGGCTGGACAGTTCTTTGTCATGCGTGGAGTTTTCCTGAGCTGACAGCCATCCCTACATCTTTAGTCTGTATCTGTTCGGTGCCAGTGGTACCCCATCTCCTGCTAACTAGCTGTCATGTCCTCAGCACAGCAGAATGTCTGCAGGCATCGCCGTATGTGTGTGTGTGTGTGTGTGTGCGTGTCGGTCCTTGTGTGCCCCTTAAGATCATCCTCAGGTTGAGAAAGACTTATTGAGAATGAATTTACCCTAGACAAAGGACCCAAGAAATAGAAGCAGGGATTCATAGGAACAGTTTTACTGTCCAAAAACTTTTGATGACTATTTTGTATTATGAAACAGTCACACAATAACTAAAGAAAAATCTGTTTAATAAGATTATTGGGGCAAATAACCAGACAGGCAGGAAGGCCTGTCTTAAACTTAAACTATAATCAAATACGAGTTTGTTATGTTAAAAACCCCCAGAATTATTACTTAAATAAGATAAGTGAAACTTTGTAGAGAGTAACTTAACAAATCTGGAAAGTTAGTAAGTAGGGACAAATAACTAATGGGTCAACCTTGGGTTCTGTATAGTAGATGCCAACTCTAGACTTCATTATTAGAGTTACATTTTTCTGGATTTTGTTAGTGTCTTTCACTCTGTTTACTAAGGAGCCTTCTCTGTGACCCCTGAGAGCGAGCAGCATACATACTGAGCAACCCTTGCTCCCTGTGCCCTCTGTTCTCTGCCGATGTTTGCCATGGTCGGCATTTTCAGAACAGCAGCAAGGGAGACAGTATGCATGCTGACTGAGTGCCTGTGAGCTCCTGAACTTTGATTTCTGCTTTGAACTGGCCCGGTTCTTAAACAACTGATCCTCTTCTCAGCAAGTCTGTGCTTTGATACTAAAAACAAGGTAGGCTTAGCTATACATGCTCATGTTGTGTCTTTTAAAATTAACTTTTAAATGTACGATTTGCTTAGGAAAAGTGTCAGTGAGTATAACTAAGGTCGAAGATTTTTTTTTAGTGAAGCATTAGTCTTTAAAATTACTAAAAAAATAATCATTTTCTGGGGAAGATTTTAACCTCAGTTTCTGACTGTGAGCAGGCATACTTTTCCCAGAAATAACACTGGCTTCTGTTTAATTGCCTGCTAAGAAGCTGCCTGACCTCCATTAGTTTTTCTCGCATGAAAGCTTATGTCCCATTTAAACCCCACACTTGGATGCATGGTAAAGGTGATGTCCAGTTTCTCTTTGCTCCTCAGTTATCCTTACAGAACAGAGAGCTGACCTTGAGTTGTAGAATCCCGCCCCTTGCCTAACCTCTCCTGTTCTTACCTGCTTGTCCCCATATTTCCATGCTCTTTGAGGTAGTGCCCTGACTGAGCATCCCACTGGGGTCCCCTTTTTTCTGCCTCAACTCTAATGTCTAATCTGTGATTACTGCTAGGAACCGAACGATGCTTTTGTCTTCTGCCCACAGCATGGTGTTGTACTCGTGTACTCTGGAAAGCAAGTACAAAGTATAGTTCTCTAACAACCTAGAGTAGTGCGGGTTGTAGGTCATGGTAGATTGTGTATTTAACATGCTAAATATGTGCAGGGCACTGGGTTTGTTCCACACCATTACAAAAACGACAACGAACGAGCAACCATAAAGACCTAAGCTAGGGCAGCACTCTTACTGAGGGCTTGGCTCGTACAGTTCTGGCCTTCACTGTAGTCAGGGGGCAAGAGAAAATTTGTCCAAGTCACCTGTGACTTTCTTTACACAGAATAAGAAGTGATTTTTGAGTGATATAGTATTGCACACTATGTTTTGGCTTACTGCCTTAGGTCCAAGGATATCCTACTTCAGTTGCCCTAAGTTTGAACTTTTGATTCAATAAGCAGATGAAAATTAGAATACAAAATCAATTGTTTATTTGTGTGCCTTTATTATGTGCTCTAATAGGCCTTAATGCTAAGTTTAAAATGATCCCCATCATTTATTAAGTACAGAAAATTGAAGAAAATACTAGTAATTTAATTCAGATTCTGGTTTATGTTAGTAATTTTCAACTCTGCTGGTGCATGAAACCCTTTGAGATGGGGATTGTATCAAAGTTAGCTTTGTGATCCTGATTTGTGATGGTGCCTGAAATGTGACACTGAGCTATTGCTGAGTGAATGACCAAAGAAAAGGACCCCGCCCTGTTTAGACCGTTTGCTACCTTAGGCATGCGTGTGTGTAGACAGACAGACCAGGTTCTGGTTTTAGGAGCAAAAGAAACGCTGCTGTTTCATGGTAGACATCTTAAGAGAATTGCACCCGAGCCTATAATTGGAGTGAAGTACTGTGTTATCTTAGTTACCATTCTCTTTGTCATTAGCTCATTATATGAATCCTGTTTCCTTAGCATATTATTGTATAGATGCAGTCATTTTATGCTTTCAGAAACTAGGGTATTACATTAAAGTGTGTAACTGTGTATGTGTTTATGGATGTGAGTCCGTGAGGACCTCCTGGGTACAAGGCTTTGTATAGAAGGGAAAGGTTCCTGAAGTACAGTGATCTAGATCACAGCAGGACCCTGAGGGGATTCCTTGCTGCTTGGACAAGATTGTGATCTGATAAGTGGTTCCCAAATTCCAGGAAGGACCATGGTAATGTTTGGGGCAATTTATGTATGTATATATGTATGTATGTGTGTATGTATGTATATATGTACATATGTATTTATTTAACTAATCTATTGAAACAGTATTGTCCAGGCTGGTTTCAAACCCTTGGGTTCAATGATCCCCTGGCCCCAGCCTCCCTCCCCAGGGGTGGCACTCTGGGCCACTGTGCTCAGCCTGAAGTGTTTTTTGCTAGGCTATGGTCGAAGGGACAGTCAGGAAGATGGACACTTTCTTTCTTAGGCTTGAAATTAATTGATGTAAACATTGTTGTGCTGATTTTACCATCTAACTTTTTTGATTTAGCATATATTCTTTTGCTGAGTAAAACATTTTAAATTGGCAAAATACAAAGTTAGGAACTCTGCTTTAGTCGTCCCCCCCTTTTTAATGTGTAGCTATGGTTTAGAATGTGAACTGAAAATCACAGGATGAGATTATTGTAAGTACAGCTTGGTGAGCACCTGTAGAGATTATCAGTTACTTTCTGTCGAGGTGTCCTCCTTTTGACAAATTGTTGTAACCCAACTCTACCCAGCCAGAGTGTGGTCATCACAGCACAGCCTGCCTCCAGATATGTGTAGGTTCCTACTAAGGAAGGCATTTGGTAGTGCCGATTGTCCTTTGATTCTGGAAAACCCGGGTCAGAGAATGGAGAGCACTGAAGGGATAGTGTTCAGCCCTGGGTTTTATTGTCCTTGATGTCCAGCTGACACACAAAGCTGCACAACTTCCTTGTTGCTAACCTGGTTCCTGGCATGCCTTCACATCTGAGCTCACATCCTTGGCAGATGTACCGTATAGGTCAGTCTTCACCACAGCCTTGTCAGGCAAGGTACTAATTTGTCTCCATTTGGCAGGTAAGAGAACTAGCAGGAATTAAGGAAGCTGCGCAGTGTTGCAGGGTCTGCAGAGGCGGAGGCGACTGCCAAGCCTGGCTCCCATACTGTGCTCTTAGCACAGAGCAGCATGACCCACGTAGCTACGCTGGCGACTTTCATATTCAGATTTATGCTTTGAAACTGTGGTGGGCAGACTGAATGTCAGTCAAGAGAAAATCCTCTAGTGAGATGGAAAGAGCCATGTCTTTGGCTGTGCTTCTTTTTTTTCAACAGTGACAGATTTGACCCAGCTTGAGGAAGAACTTTCAATTTCAGCTGCCAGAAACTGGAATGTCTTAAGAGGTAGTGATTTCCTGTTGCTGGCTTTGCCGAGGAGTGGCTGGTAGAATGCCAGCAGCTTGTGATTGGGATATGAGATTTGCTATGAGGAGGAGGGCTTGATGACCTTTGCCCATGTCTCTCCCTGAGGCAGGATCTTTTTAAGGCTCCTGGAGGTGGGAGGGAGAAGTTGAAAAGCTATGACTAACTAGAATGGATTGCTTTGTTTAGCAGGTATGGAATGCCCGGTGTTACTTGGCAGAGGTTTTTTGTTTTTTTGTTTTGGGAAGAGTGGGGGTGGGGTGGAAGGTGGGATTCCTCCCTTACACAGTTTCAGTTTAGTGCGGGAAATGCTGTAGCAGAGGAGAGCAAAAGTTGGAAGGACTCAGGATAGTCACCTAAGTCAGACTGGGGACTCTGCTCATCAAGGAGTGTCAGCAAAAGCCTTCTCAGGAAATGTTTGTCATCTGAATTTAGAGTGTCAGCAAAGCCCTGGCCACTGTTCTGAAAACCCTGTGTCAGCTCAGTTCATTCTTCCCCCTTCCCAAGTCTAAAACCAACAGCACTTCAGTTATAGGGATCAGCTAGTGGGCTGCTAAGGGATGCCCTAATCATCGGATCTCTTGAGGTCAGGTAGGGAAGTGTACATCCAGAGGCAGTCTGGAAAGAGGACTGCAGCATTGGTGTGTAGCTGGCTTAATTTGTTTGTTACGTCTTCATTGTTCGTGCCATTTGTATATTGTTCTTGTCTTCTGCCTCACCCTGCATCTCATTTCCTCAGTTAGCTTAGAAATCATTGGCTGGCAAAACAACACAAAAATGTCTTTTAAAGGGCTCATGTAATACCCATTTGAAGATGGCTTCCTAGATGAGCTAGACTGAGGTTTGTATTTAAGTCACAGATACACTATTTTAGGAGCTCAAAAGCCTGGTACTGTGCCCTTGAACCTGTGATGTTCAACTGCAGCACTTTAGCCTTAGACTAGAGCTTCACCTGGAGCCTTCACAGTATTGCAGCAGTGCGTTTCTTACGCCCTCCTGCACTACCTCAGGCCAGCACACTGCTCACTGCTCACATCAGTCTTTCCACTGGTGCTTAAAGGCTCTGAACTTCTTAAATAAACTCCACTTGAGCAGGATAAACTCCTAAGTCTTTCTGTAGATTTGTTAACACTCTGGCTTACTAAGTTGCCTGATCCTGGGTACTTAGGTTTGCTGCAATCAGTCTGGCTCTTCACTGCCTCCCAGATACTTTACTCATTGTCTGGGTCTTTGTCACTGTCACCACACATTCTGTACTGTCACAATCTCTTCTGTTCATCATTTCACTCTGGTCCTTTCCCCGGACCTACACCGTAGACATGGTCCTGCCCCCATGTGCCTGCACATAGTGGATGTGGTGCTTGGATGAAGGCTTTGGGGGTATGTGAATGAGCTGCACAGTCACCACCATTAGCAGCACACATATGTTTATCTGATGCATACCTCAGACTTGCAGTTACAACTGTTTTAAAATTAGGTTGAGTAACTGGTGACAGCTTACCCCATACTATTCTTGAGTGTCACAAGCCCCATGCCCAGGGAATCCTTCCTGGATCAGGTAAACTGGAGACTGGTTCCCGTTTCAAGCCATGTGTTGAGTTACAGAAAGTTTTGCCCTGGACTATTTTCCAAACTGATATTTATGGGAAAATTTATTTCTATTTACCAAACATATATTAACTTTCTAACTGTATGACACATTAACAGTAACTTGTATGATCTTTTTTGTTGTCCTTGGAGATTATAATTTTCCTTCCCTATACCATTTGGATATCATTCTCTTTGCATTTCTTTTCTCATTTTTCTTTCCAGGTAGAAGGGTTTTGAGGAATCTTCAGTGATTTCTCGGTCCCCTCCCAGGCCTTGGTAGAAGTTTGCTTGGATGCTTTTGCTCTTCCCACAGGGAAACCAGTTTCCTGCTTTCTTGCTCCTTAAGAGCACTCTCTGTTACTTCTCAAAGCTTAGCTGGTGATGTGTACAGTTCCTCTGTGGCTGAACACGCTAAGTCGGGAGTTGGAAGAAGTGATGGAGCCATTGTGAGCCATCCCTAGCACACCAGAGCCAGTAGAGGGGCGCTCTCCAGGAAAGCCCATGGTCTCTAAAGTTTTATATGAGTTTCTCCTTCAAGATTTTGGTTTTTTGCTTTATATTAAATTTTGTTTTTTTGCTTTATATTAAAAAATACCTCAGAGAAAAAAAAATACCTCAGAGGCCAGGCGGTGGTGGTGCACGCCTTTAATTCCAGCACTCGGGAGGCAGAGGCAGGCGGATCTCTGTGAGTTCGGGGCCAGCCTGGTCTACAAGAGCTAGTTCCAGGACAGGAACCAAAAGCGATGGAGAAACCCTGTCTCAAAAAAAAAAAAAATACGTCAGAGATAAATAAAAACATTACACACCAAAGGGCCACTAATTTAAGAGTAAAGAAGAAAATGTATTTCTTGTATCTCTCACTACTCTTTGTAAGTGTGTTGCTTTGTGTACTTTCTTACCTGTTTTAAGTGAGGCTGTTTTTATGACAACAACTTAGAACACCTGTCGCTCCTTTGAAATGTTAGGAGAGGACCATTGTTGGGTGAGCAGACAGCACTTTCTGCTGACTGCTGCAGCTCACTGGCGAGAGGCGTCTTGACTTGGATGGACTCTTTCTGAGGGAGGTTTTCTGTATTCATCCTGGCACCGAGTAGACCCCCTGGGTACCCTAGATTGCTGTAGTATTGCACAGGCACCTGCCTTCAGACAAGAACACCTAAACATATTTAAGCTTTGTTTAAGATAATTCAGAGTTGTCATTTTTAAGTAGTCATCTGTAATGCTGGGGCCAGCAGACTTTTTCTGCAAAGTGCCATACAGTAAACGTTGTAGGTATTGTGGGCTAGCTCTGTGTTATAATTACTCAGTTTTGCCTTTGTCCTGTGAAGTAGCCAAAAGCAGCACAAGAATAACATTTCAATAAAATTATATATTCAAAAAAAAAGAGAGATCTTGGTGTAGCCCAGGGTCTGTGTTTTACCAACCCATGAAACCATCATCACATTCCCCCTTCCTTTGTCTCAGCCTTACTAAATTTGAAGGCTGAATGTTTCCTCGTGGCTGCATTGGGAAGAGTTTAATTGCTAGAAAGGGCTGTCGTGGGGATGTGGAGAGGTAGGTAGGTAGGTAGGTAGGTAGGTAGGTAGGTAGGTAGGAGATAGACAGATAGGTAGGTAGAAAGATAGATAGAGATGGAGATAGAGATAAAACTGGCAGATGGTACAAGCACAGCCACAGTGTCCTAGTCCTGCAGCCCTTTGTTCTTTTCTTACCATGACTGCCTCTGCCCCTTCCCAGGAAATCCTACAGTATGACTTGACTTGCTTGTTTTTAGGTGGTTTTTATTTGAATATGACATACATACAAGTACAAATGAATCATAAATAAATCATAAATCTTGTCTTACTGTAGCATTGTTTTGAGAGTCCTAGTTCAGATAAATTGGTTGGCGTGCAATATAAGGTTGAGCAGAAAGTTTGGGTTGTAGTACAGGAAGGTATTTTCTGTGTGTAGTGGAAATAATAGTTCAGTTATTTTAGTCTTATAATTGAGAACAAAGGGGACAGAGGTTGACTATTCAGTAGCCTAGATTGTGATAAGCTCTCGTGGAAGGAGCTAGATAATTTCTTTTATTTCTCACGAGAATGCAGTTAGGAACAGCACTGTGAATCTTTAATTCAGTGTTGGTACTTGTTCCATGTCACTGTAGCATATTTACATTTATGAGAGTATGTAGAAACAAGGACAGAAGGCTTTTATGACTGGGTAAGTCTTAAAATCACGGTACTGAATATGCACAGTTTGTTCTTGTCCTTGTTCCCTGAGCAATACTGTGCAGCAACACGGCACTTACATCGAATTGAAAGTGCTTTAAAGACTGCATGCGTTGTGTGCAATGCCCACCATGTGTGTAAGGAGCTTTAGCATCCACAGGGTCTGGGAACCAATCCCCTGTGGGTGCTGAGGGACACTTGATAAGTTTCACATTTATTTCTATTTTTAAAGTCTTTAGAGTGTGAAAGTGATTTAACGTTTTTAGTGGCAAGTCCCTCATCTCTGTAGTAGAGAAAACACCTGCGCTCCTCTCATATCTCCTGACTAAGGAATCAGTCGGGACCAGCACTGAGAAGCTACCAGTCCTAGATTGTACTCTGGGTGTTGAGGGCAGCTGTGGCAGGTCTGTGATTGCATTTGTGTGCTCAGTCCTCGTCTTTCAACCCAATTGGCTGCTTGACCAGATTGAATAGCTAGTTTCAGCACCACTCAGAGAAGCTTGAGTTCTACTGCTGCTGGTTTCTGTTGGGAATATCACCTACTCACCTTAAAAACCGAGCTAGAGAATGTTGGGCCTCCTAGGGGAATAGAGTTGGTGAGCTTGGTGAACTACGTTGCTTTTTAGGGACAGTCTCACTGTGTACTCGGCCTGGTCTCCTACTCTGGGTTCTTCTGCCTCTGCCTCCTAAGTGCTGGTTTATAGCACCTCATCTGATTTTGTGAGCTGCCTATAAGTCATTTGCTTTACTTATCCACTCGGATCACTGGTTTTATTTCACTAACCCGGGGCACTGGGTTGATTTTTTTCCTTTATTCGACACTTTCTTGGCATCCACCTAACTAGTACTAGGTACTGTTCTATGCACTAAAGTTTCAGCACTGAACAAAAAGTCTGTTTCCTGCCACCTTTGGATGTATACTCCTGGCTGCGAGGCAAGCATTAAAACTTAAAAAGTGAACATGTGATCAAATTGTAGCTCTGACGCGCACTGGAATTGCAAGTCTATGGTGCAGCGATAAGGGAGATTTAATCTAGGCAGAGAGATTATTTTAAGGCATTCTTCAGCGCAGCCGCTGTCTAAAAGAAAGAATCTTCCAAGACAGAGGGGCGTGTTCAAAGACCCATAAATGGAAGCAGTGTGGTATATAAAAGGGATTCATAGAGGGCCATTGTGGGTAGAGCGGGAGGGTGAGGAAGACAGCTGAGCAGGACTTGGCATTCAAGGCCTTAAGCCATGTGAAGGAGGCTTGTATTCAGGATGGAAAATTTCTTAAGTGATTTGAGCCAGGAATTTGACATGAGTATATGAATTAAATCCTCAGATAAATATTAAGGGTTGTTCTTAAAATTAGCCTCACAAATTTTTAAGAGCTTTGACTAAAATTTATTCATCGTCACTCAAATTTATTGTTAACATTTTTGTTAGAGAGGATTGTGTTGAAACTAAAGTTCCATTCTTCATGGAGTTTGGGGATTGTCAGCAAGCAGGTTCTAGTCATCACTGTGAAACTAGTTTTCTGGTAATAGGAACTATAAGAATCCTGGCTTTCTGCTATTGACACTTGAAATGTGCCTTGTATAATTGCATTGTAGGTCTTAAAATGATCAAGTTTTCAATTCCTTTTCAAGAAATTGCTCCTTTCAAAGCATATGAATGCTCTTGTTTGGGTTTTCTAATATTTGTTTTTCCAATCTTCCCTTTTAACTCAAACTTTATTTTAAAGTTTTACTATTTACTCTGTTACAATTTGAGCACAGAGGTTTTATAGAGTATATTTTAAAGCAGATAGAACTGGATGCTGGTTCTCATCCCTTACAGAATGATAAAGACGTGATTGTTAGTGCACATCACATCTTGATAAAACACAGATGCTCCATCACAAATTTCTCAGAAACACCTTTGGACCTTGTTAGCTAGAGGCAGTGAGGCAGAAGCAAAGCCCCAGGCTGGGGCCAGCCTGATTCAGTCAGTTCCGACCCTACAGCCTTTTGAGCCTCGTTTTGTACCATATCCTTAGGGACACAAAGCACTCCCAATGCCCTCCAAGTTTCAGATGCCACCAGTCACGAAGTCCTCCAGTAAGGTCACACAGTGTTTTGGCGGTTTGTTTGGCATATTTGTAGCTCACTATGTGTTTGATTTTTTTAGGAGAAATTGTTGTAAATGAAGTCAATTTTGTGAGAAAATGCATCGCAACAGACACAAGCCAGTACGATTTGTGGGGCAAGTTGATATGCAGCAACTTCAAAATCTCCTTTATTACAGATGACCCGATGCCATTACAGGTATTTATTTCTATACTGTTTAGTATTGTTAAGACTTTAACTCTAAGCAGAATATTTGTTATATAAATAAGAGATTGTGGAAAAATGGAAAATTGTGAAAATTATCAATAAATCATTAGTGTTGGAAATATTCTCTATAAAAACTGGAGTTGATGGACTTAACAAGAGGACATAAATTTATGTGGGTAGGTGAGGGGCGATGGATCTGGGAGGAGTTGGGGGAGGGTGAATATGATCAAAATTCATTGTACAAAATTCTCAGAGAACTAATATAAATAATTTTTAAAAATCAAAATATAGTAAAGGAGAATGTCACAACTTGCTTGAGCCATAGTGGTTTTTGTGATTTTGGTTTGTTTTCTTTGGTGTAATATTGAAGACCAGACTAGGGCTTTGTCTGTGCTCTGCTGCTGAGCTCCGCCCCAGTCCAGAGTCTCACTGTGTAGCTCAGGCTGGCTTGGAACTCTTGATCTTCCTGCCTCTGCCTCCCAAGTACTTGATTACCCCTCACAGGAGGCTTAGTGAGACGATTTTAGTGCTCTGCTGCATTTATCCTCGGGGATATCCTGGTGATGTATCCCCAATAACGGAGTTCTTTCCTTTCATCCATTTTTAGGAATGTGTTTATAAAAACAAATATTCCTTCTGACTAATCATGAAGAGAAAAACACAGTTAGTTGGCATACAATATTATAAATGTTGAACATTTTAATGATTTGCTTGTTGATTTTCTAACTAATTAGCTCTTTTCCCAGAAACTTGAATTCTACTTTATAGCATATAGTAAGAGTGAAAAAAAAAATGACTAAATGTTTATTTCTTTAATAACCCAAACATTTCTTTGAGTGATCTGTGTGTAAGTATATTTTATTTCTTGTACTCATTCACTAATTTTTCAATATTTTCTGTATATTTTTATGTGCATTAATCTTCTGAATTATATTTAGGCTAAATTTAAGGCATTATCAAGGCTTGATATGCAGGGAGATAAGCTCATCTCTTATGGACTTGTATTTCCCTTTTGATTTTGGCATGATTGAATGCTCTCTGGCCCCAGGCTTCACTGAGCAAGAGAAACCTTAAATCTATCACTAGGACCAGTGATAGACCAGTGCCTTACTGACAGCTGTGTTTCAGTTTGAAATGATCAGAAAGTATTTTCTAGGAGATGTCAACAGTGGGCTGTCACTCATCAAAGCCATCTCTACTGCTTTCTCTTCACTCTCTCTGCCCTCTTCTGTCCGTTTACAGGGTCTCATGTACCTGGGCTGGCTTTACACCCATGTGTAGTTAGAATGAACTTGAACTTCTGATCCTCTTGCTTCTACCTCCTGAATCCTGTGATTATAGAGGTGTTTCACCTTGCCAGAATATTATGTAGTGCTGGAAATTAAACCCAGGACTTCTACCTACATTCCCAGCCCAAAGCCTTTTCTCAGGTTGTTGTACTTAGAAAACTGACGCAGGAGAATCACACTTCTAAGGTGAACCCGAGTCAGACCCTATCTCTAAACAAAACAAACCTTTTAAAAAAATTTTAGTCATCATTATGTTCTAGATAGTCACTTCCCACACTGTGTTATAAAAATCAGGTATTATTTTACTCATTAAAATCAGATGACATAAGAGTCCCTGTCTTTCATTATTTTGGGTCAATTCATCTAGAACTAGGCATGCACCTGTTTGCCTATAACAAATTGATGGTATTACACTCTCAGATATTGTAGTAGCATTGTGGTATATATTTTAATTTCCTTCTGTTAGAATAAAACTGTGAGGGGCAGGTGTGGTGACCCATGCCTGAAATCCTAGCACACAGGTAGTTGAGGCTAAAGAGTTCTTAGGAGTTAAAGCTCAGTCTGGGCTGCCTGGTGAAACCCTGTGTCAGAACTCAAAGCACACATGGCCTCCCTCCATTGCCTGCTGACGTGTGCTGTGAGATGCCCATCCCTTTGGATGGATGGCCCTTGCTGCGTAGCCAAGGTTTTTGTGCTCCTTGGCAATAGTATACTGAATTTCTTATCACATTAAAAGTAAGGCTTGTTATTGCCATTCTGAGGCCACTGACGAAAGAATTCACATGAATATCATTTTTTATTTCAGAAATTCCATTACAGAAACCTTCTTCTTGGAGAGCATGATGTCCCTTTGACATGTATTGAGCAGATTGTCACAGGTAGGTGGTGTTCTGCCTGTGATAGAGGATCTTAGAGGATAGCCGCAGCTGCCTGGGAGGCCAGAGCTAGCACAGTGATCATTTCATACAATGGAACCGGTCTCTGAAAGTTGATTGAAGTCCAGAAGTATTCCTTAAAGGGCCATAGTCCCAAGTGTTTGAGTTGGAATTTTATTTCTGTTGACTTGCTTTTACATTTATTGCTTTTGAATTCCTAAGACTCAACAAACAGAGAAATCAAGAAATTTTTGTTAAACGGAGATATGATTTTTAAAAATTTATTAGTTGTGGTCTCTTTGGAATTAAAAATTTAATCATTAAATGTATCAATGCAAAGATCCTCTGAAATATCACCGAAGCCATAGAACCAAGCCTCCAAAAGTTGTAGGAGTTAGAAGAGATATGAAGTCAGGCAGAAGCACCCAGCGGTGGGGTCTGCTCCAGCAGCAGTGGGGTCCTCTCCAGCAGTGGGGTCCGCTCCAGCGGTGGGGTCCGCTCCAGCAGCACTGAGGTCCGCTCCAGCAGCAGTGGGGTCCGCTCCAGCGGTGGGGTCCGCTCCAGCGGTGGGGTCCGCTCCAGCAGCACTGAGGTCCTCTCCAGGAGCAGTGGGGTCTGCTCCAGCGGTGGGGTCCGCTCCAGCGGCGGGGTCAACTCCAGCGGCGGGGTCCACAACAGCGGTGGGGTCCACTCCAGCGGTGGGGTCCGCTCCAGCAGCAGTGAGGTCCACTCCAGCGGTGGGGTCCGTTCCAGCAGTGGGGTCCGCTCCAGCGGTGGGGTCCGCTTCAGCGGTGGGGTCCGTTCCAGCGGTGGGGTCCGCTCCAGCGGTGGGGTCCGCTCCAGCGGTGGGGTCCGCTCCAGCGGTGGGGTCCGCTTCAGCGGTGGGGTCCACTCCAGCAGTGGGGTCCGCTCCAGCGGCGGGGTCCGCTCCAGCGGCGGGGTCCGCTCCAGCAGTGGGGTCCGCTCCAGCAGCAGTGAGGTCCGGTGCTTCAGTACTGCTCTCTGCTGGGACATTGTTGAAGGATCCTGAAGAGCACCAGGAAAGAACGTTGTCACATTTCCTTTTTCCTTCTTCAGTGAACGACCACAAGAGGAAGCAGAAAGTCCTAGGTCCCAACCAGAAGCTAAAATTTAATCCGACAGAATTAATAATTTATTGTAAAGACTTTCGAATTGTCAGATTTCGCTTTGATGAATCGGGTCCTGAAAGTGCCAAAAAGGTAATGCTGTTGAGCTTCAAATTCTCAGTTCCATTGTCAGTACGACTTTACTATTCTTAGTTATGTGAAAGTTGTTTTTAAAATATAAGTATTTTTACTCTGTTTATTGTTTATGCATGTGCACATGTGGTGGTAAGAGGCCCCGTTTCTGTAGTTGGGCCTCTTCCTACCATGTGAATCCCAGGGATAAAACCCAAGCTCTGGGGATTGGCTGGAAGCTCCTTTATCTGCTGAAGCCTCTCCTGGCCTTGCATACATTTCTTAATTGCTCAGGTGTTTTTAGGGAAAGTTATCATTAGTTGTCTCTTTAAGTACACTTAAAGCCAAGAACATTAAGGGAACTATTTTCTTGTATCAATTTATAGCTACTTTAAAGTAACATGTATTTTTTTATCAACTACTACAATATTAAAGACTCCTTTTCAGTTGTAGAAATAAGCATATTTTCTACTTTCTGACTGTGCGAGCCAGTTTCTTTCCTGGTTAATAAATGTTGAAAAGTTGGAGATCTATTATAATTTCTATTAGTGAGGCTTTTAATTTAGTCCAGAGAACTTCGTGAACAGAGTGAAAGCCAGGCTCTGGCTCACAAGGATTGGTAAATGCGTAGTTGTAGAAGGGGCCTAATGATTATTAGTGGTTTAAAGAAACCGTAATGAATTAATTATATTCCACAAAGGCAGATCACAACTTTTTAATTGACTTCTAGGGAATGTTTAGTATTTACTCTCAAAGTAAAAGTCAAGAGCAGAAAACATTTCTTTGGTCCCTTGCTGTAGCTTTGCCGGTAGGATGAAGCTGTAGATCACCGACCCCTCTGTTTGACATGATGCAGAAAGCTATGAGAACCCCTGGGAGAAAGCCTGCTCCCCAGTATCAGGAACAGAGCCGCAGTGTCCTGATGGACCAGGACTGACACAGTGCTAGCCTACCAAGGATGCATTTGTTTTCCTTCTTAGTAGACTGCAGTAAAATTCCTGTTGTTGCCAGTTAAGATCGTCAGAAGTATCTTAAGGCAGCTGTTTTCGTCAGAAGTATCTTAAGGCAGCTGTTTTCGTATCCTTTGGTGAGGAGGTGGTAGATTTGTTGTTAGAACTTGAACCAGCAGTTTCTCCTCTGAAAGGCAAGCATGAGATGGGTGTCTAAAAGCCGTCTGGCTGCTGGGACTGTGAGCAGAGTGACAGCAGTGTGTCTGAGCTAATGCTCCTATCGGCAGCTGACATAACCATCGCATGAGCACCCAGCTTGGTAACTTTAAGGCTTCGTTCAGTGGTTGAATTCTGCTGTTTGTGATTTTGGCATTTTACATCTGTGTGCCCGCTCTTATGTAGAAAGATTGTAGGACTGATTAGGTCGAACAGTACAAGTAAAATATTTAGCCAAGTCACTTTCTCAGGCTTAAATATATACTCGTAATGTCCTTTACCAAAGAAGTTAGAGCCTACCTATGAACTCTGTCACCTAGACGTGCAGCATGCTGAGAGCAGGGGTGCCGTAGGCTTGTGTGCGACATTGAGTTAATAGTGTTTCACCTGGGGATTCTAAAGTTGGCCGAATTTTCTTTCAGAAAGTTTAAAGCTTTTCCACTCTTACTATATTTTTCAGACGACATATTCAGTGAATGGAATTCATAATTATTTGGGTTGTTCTAGAGTACTTGTTGACCATGTTTCTAGAGTACTTGTTGGTGTGCATTCTGTAAAGGTTTCATTTTTCAGTTGCTCACATTCTTGGGGGGGTCCTAGTTAGGGTTTCTATTAAACACCATAACCAAAAGCAAGCTGGGGAGGAAAAGGTTTATTTGGCTTGCACTTCCATATCACAGTGCCATCACTGAAGGAAGTCCGGACAGGAATTCAAGCAGGGCAGGAACCTGGAGGCAGGAACTGATGCAGAAGCCATGGAAGGGTGCTGCTTACTGGCTTGCTCCTCGTGCTTGCTCTCCCTGCTTTCTTATAGAACTCAGGACCAACGGCCCAGGGATGCACCACCCACAATGGGCTGGACCCTCCCCCACTGATCACTAATTAAGAAAATACCTTACAGGCTTGTCTACAAGCCGATCTCATGGAGGCATTTTCTTAATTGAGGTTCCCTTCTCTCAGATGACTTTAGCTTGTGTCAAACTGACATGAAACTATCCAGCACTGGATGGTGTTACTGGATAACTCCTTCACAGTGTGCTAAGTTTTTGAGATTGAAAGAAGGGCAGGCTGTGGCTTCTTGCCATAAAGAGTGCAAGTCTAGTCAGGATGAAGCTGGGACAGATGAGTGTGAGGGAATGATCACAGTGACAGCATTGCAGATGTGCTAGCACCAGCGGGGAGTCGCCAGCTGAAAGCATGGTGAGCTTCAAAGCCAAGTTACAAACCAAGTATAGCTGGGGCCCATACAAGTACTCCTTGTCTTCTGTGCAGGGCTGAGAAGGAGGAGGAAGAGGAGAATAAGGGGAATGAGACAGAAGATATCTGCTGACTTACATGTTTTATGTATGGAGTTGTATATGGCTAGCAAAACTTACTGGCTTTTAAGTTTCAAGTGCAGGTTTTTGTGTCAATTCAGTAGGAGCTGACGCCATGACATATACCTGTAGACCTGGTTACTTGGTAGACTGGAACCAGAAGATCTTGAGTTCAAGGTCAGCCTGTGCTGCAAACTGAAATTCTACCTCTGAGAAACAATGAACCCTGCAATTATGACTGTGTGGACCCTCCTTTCCTATGACAGTGAAGCAGGAGGATCATCTGAGCTCAGCTAGGAGTTCAAGGTTGCTATTAGCAACACAGTGAGGCCCTGTCCCTAAGAGCAGGGTACAGTAAGCATCAGCTGTGGAGTGAAGGCTCAGTTTATTTCTCCCTGGAGTCTTTAATGTAAGTTTCCTATGGAAAACGCATTGGTTTTTGTAAGGTCCTTGAAAAGGATCAGGTGTATGCTTGGAATTCTGTGTCTCGTGAACTGTGGATTGTTTTTCAAACACTGAAAGCATTCCTGTTTTTTGTATGAAATAGGAATGCTCAAAATACTAGATTGGCTTGCTGGTTCACAATGTTAAATGTTGCTCTAACCCCGACTGTCTAACTGACTCTTTTTCAATTGTGCCATGACTAATTAGGCTAGTTTGTGCAGCTGTATCACTTGTGCTGTCATGGGAAATAAGGGTATCCTTAGAAAGGAGTTTAATGATACAGAATTGGACATTTTCCTCATAGAAACTTTGAACCATCATTTCCTTTTAATGTACCCTTGCTCAAAACTGAGGTATAAAAAATAAATTGAGATATTTTCAGATTATTTTTTAATGATTTATGACTTTAAAAATGCATGGGTAGATCGATGAATGGTGATTAAATTGAATATCTGATGTCTATTTTATTTTCAGTTAGAAATGAAGTTTGTTCACCTAATTAAAGAGTAGGGCTGGATGGCTCAATAGTTAACAGGTACCTCTGCTCTTAGAGAGGACCAGAGTTCAATTCCAAGCACCCAAATCAGGCAACTCCTAACTGCCTGTAACTCCAGGCATGCTCTCTTTTAGTCTCTGGACAGT
>NC_022023.1:28505876-28510579 GCF_000317375.1 Microtus ochrogaster | reverse complement strand
ACACATACACATACATATCATATATATTATACATATATAAATATATACATATATATTTAAAATCAAAACAATAAGGTTGGAGAGCCAGACATAGTTGTACACACCTGTAATTTCAGCATTTGTGAGACTGAGACAGAAGAATACTGAATTCAAAGCCAACTTGAACTTCATAGTAAAACACTTGAGAAAAATCAAAACAAAAGATCAAAACCATGTTGACCTGTGTTTGTATAGGCCAAAGTTCAACCTCAGGAGCTATCTACCTTGTTTTTGAGATAGAGTGTCTCACTGGCCTGGAGCTTGCCAAGTAGCAGGCTAGGCTAGCTAGCCATTGAGCCTCAAGGATCTGCCTGTCTGTGCCCTGCACCTCTGGAATGACAAGTGCATATTGCTGCCTCCAGCTGTGTGTGTGTGTGTGTGTGTGCGTGCGTGCGTGCGCGCGCGCGTGCTCTTCAGATAAGGTGTCTTGGTATAGCCCTGGTCATCCTGGAACTCACTGTCGACCAGACTGGCCTCTAACTCAGAGATCCACCTGGCTTTGCCTCCCTAGTGCTGGGATCAAAGGTGTCCACTACCACCTGCCTCCACCACTTAAGTGGTTCTGGAGGTCAAACTCTGGGCATTATGTTTATGCAGTAAGCACTGTGTGGACTAATCTTCCTCACTAGCCCTAGCTTAGGTTTCCTTGAATCAGTCTCACTTTGTAGCCTTGGCTGGCCTGGCTCTCCCCGTGCAGCTCAGGCTGGCTTGAAAGTGGTAATCCTGTCTCAGTCTCCCATACGCTGGTAGGATTGCAGATGTGAGTACACCTGCATTGGGCTGTTATTTTTGCCTGAAACTTGATATTCATCCTTGGTACTGAGCCACAGAAATGTAGGGAACTTGGTTTGCTTGCAAATGTGGTAAAGCTGGAGGTTAATCATCCCTTAGATTTGATGTCTCCTGTGCTGTGCTTCAATTAGAAGATTGACTATGGGTTTTTCCTTACAAATTATTAATTAGGGAATATCTGTATAGTAAGTAATTTTACATGCAAATGAGATCTTATAAAGACTTTCAGAGTCTTACAAGAAGAAACAAGGAATTTGGACATAGTCTTTTAGAACAGTGTGTTGGGAAAAGTATAAAACAAAAGACATCTGGCTTTCTCTCTCCTTTGGGTGTTTCACAGAAACAACATGACTCTCCTCCAGATATGCAAGTGTACATATGCCTGTGCCAGACAATAGCTTTGCGTGTGTATAATCATGCTTCTGAAGAGCAAATTCAATTTGCAATACAAACTTCCCCTTCTCAGGAAAGCAGCTGTTGTAGAAGGCACTGAACCAAATTTCAGCCTCACAGTCTTACTTTTGTCTTTAAGTGTACATGCTGCTTGACACACCTGCTTTGAAGCTACTGTGCCACTCTGTGGTTTTTAAAGGGGCTTTAGAAATAGGCTGTGTTGGGTTTTGCTTTATATGTGAGATTTGTGCTCTTTTGCTTCATAAACATGTTCCATCATTAGTGATCTGTGAATTTCTTCTCTGTTAATGGGCCTATGCAGCTTTCTGATTTTCTTAGAAGAAGCAGAAGACTAGTTATAGTGTTAGTTAGCATTTTCATGATTACACTGGTAACTGATCTGTCTGCTAACATGCTTAATGCTGTCACTGCCAGACACAGTGCCTGTCCAGAAAGTCACAGGTGATGCTACAGCATGCAAAAGCTTTAGTTTCTTAGTCTCCATTCAGGGAAGTTTGCTAAGACTCATATGTAGTGGCTGTGGCTGTTTACAAGAAAGTAGGGCTGGCTGGGAGAGCAGTGGGCATGGCAGATGTGGCTGCAGTCAGTCAGACACAATTTTTACAGATATGCTTTCATCTGACCATAGATGACTAAGGGAACCTTGGAAAGGTAAGAGTTGTTTAGTGAGGAGGACTGTGCAAGTACTTGGAAACCATGGCAGCTCGCCAAGACAGCCAAGTAATTAACCAAAAACACATTTTAGAAGACAGTTCTTAAGTGTAGATATCTAGGATTCAGGGAAGCCCACAGAGGTACCATAAAACATGTCTGGCTTCAGGATGTAGTTACGGCAGCTTAGCAAAATAGGGCAGCCATAAGAAGTGCTGTAAGTGTGTGTATGAAGTAAACATGGCCGTAGACCCTATGAAGGCGTAGATGGAGAAGCTTCGCTGCTAGAAGTCCTTCAAGGAAGACTTGTTTCTCTTCCAGTTGTGATAAAGTACTCTGACCAAAGCAATTTAAGGGAGAACAGCTCACAGTTCTGGATTAGGAGCCTGAAGCAAGCTCCAGGTCACACCACACCACAGTAACAAGAACAGAGAAGTTTGTTTTTCCACTTGCACAGTCTGGGCTCCCTGTCTAAGGAATGGTTCTTCTACCACAGTTTAGATGGACCTAGTCAGGGCGTGTCCAGAGGCTCGTCTTCCAGTGAGTCTAGGTTCTGTCAAGGTGACAGCACTGAACAGCACACAGGTTGGTGTACAAAACAGGAATTGCAGAGCGGAAAAAGTCGTCTTATAAGATTGTAATTGGGACCCTTACAGGATGCTCTGTGGTTAGGCACTGAGAAATTAAGGCAATTAAAGTTTTAGGAAGATTTTCCTTTCATTAAAGTCTAGTGGTAAGTTATGTCTCCTTGGTTTATGCTTTAACTTTTTATGATAGGAAATGTTATCTGGAAGATGTTTTAAAATGCAGTCTAAGCAACAAGCTGACATATACTTAATGGTTAATGGAATTTGCATCAACTTACTCCAGACACCACTGCTTTGAGATGAGCTAACAATAAACTTTTCTTGCTTGCTCATTGTCAAAAGTGTATCATTCTGGTTTGTGCTTCACTTTTAAGTCATATATAACCACTTTAAGAAAGACCATCTTTCTTTCTTCCTCTACACACGCCTTAGACTTGTTTCTTCTTTGTTCACGTCAGGGCTGTTTTCTTCCTCGGTCTCATCCATGGCTTGTAAGCATGGAACACTGTCCTTCCTTACATCTAGTACCCTTTGAGAATAGTAGTGTTTCTGTACACGGAGTGCTTTTGAAGGCTAGGCATGCTCAGTTGTTAATACTTAAAACAGCTCAGACATTTCTGTCATTTCACAGATGAGAAGGCCAAGGCTATAAGAAAAGAACCAATTTACACAGGTCTTAGCAAGTGCTTAGTAGAGCTAGCACACAGGTCGTGATTTATTGGTTTTTCTAGCCCATGCTTTTCTAGTCTTAATCCATTTCACTGGAATGCTTTTTAAAATGTACTTCTTTATCTTATCTAGATATAGATACTCCTAATTTTAATTTTTTATGATTGTGGTTTAGAGTTAGAATTTTTTTTAAATCCCTGAAGATTTTTAAAATCCACTAAAATTGAAACTTGGGTTTGGTTGTTGTAGAGTGGATATGTTGTTACTATCTTTTTGGAGAACGCTTTTCTAGCTTTCAAGTTTTATTTACAGATAAAATTATTCCACTTAAAAATTGAACTCAGCAAATACATATTGAATGCTTACAGTGTCTTGGGGGGCAGAACAATGAAGGAGATAACTTGGCCTTAAATAGTTCTTTCATATTCTAGGTCAACAGAAAAACATGTAAATAGTATCTGTAGTCATTGCCCCAGGATGGCTCTCCCAGTGGCTAAAGCCTTACTGTACATTTCATTTAACTAAGTGTGTTAAATTCAAATTCTAAATGTAGAATTTTTCCTAGGTATGCCTTGCAATAGCTCATTATTCCCAGCCAACAGACCTCCAGCTACTCTTTGCATTTGAATATGTTGGGAAAAAATACCACAATTCAGGTAAATATGAAAATATTAAGTACTGTGACTAACTTTACATGTGTCCATCTTATTTGTATGTTTGTTGGACTTTTAGTGAGTGTAGGGTTATTAGCGTCCTAGCTGCTAGGAGACAAACACCATGCCCTAGAAGACACTGTTTGTCAGTGTCTCTTGAGAAGTGACCAGGCAGCCATAAGCCCTAGCTTGTAGGAGTCAAAACACCTATTTTCCCTGTAGGCACTGGTTTGTATTTTGTGCTCAGTATGTCTTCTGTTATTTTAATTTGGTAACTTGGATTTTAAAACTGGCAGAAAACCAAAAGATAGTTGAAAACCACAAAATTTCTAGCAAAATGTGATTTTTATATAAAAGCTGAAATGGTTAAAATCTTTTGGAGAACTTTGTTAAGATTTACAAAATACTGACTTTCTGTTCTGAATAAGACCAATGAAAAGATGAGCATTTGTCAAAAATAGATATATTCTAGGCAATTTTGTGGTAATTAAACAGTTTAAGTCCACATATCTATGTTAGCTATGACATCATCAAGAAAAAAGCTTAGATTTGATTATGTAATTCTGTTTTAAATAGTGACCATGTATCTCCTGTTAGCCTCCTCATGGGTTAGTTAGTGACTGTACAGTGACAGCTGTCAGAAGTACACATTCCACCAGTGTTCACGGAAGAAAAGTCAATGAAAGATCCATTTGTCCCAGCATGGACTAGGGCAGTGGTTCTCAACCTGTGGGTCGTGACCCCTTTGGCAAACATCTATTTTTTACATTATGTAAAAAATTTTACATTATGATTCATAACAGTAGCAAATTATAGTTATGAAGTAACAGTGAAAATAGTTTTATGGTTGGGGGTCATCACAACATGAAGAAGTATATTAAAGAGTCACAGCATTAGC
>NC_022023.1:28487630-28505771 GCF_000317375.1 Microtus ochrogaster | reverse complement strand
AAAAAAAAAAAAAAGAGTCACAGCATTAAGAAGGCGGAGAACCACTGTTCTAGGGCTTATAGATTATTAATTGTACTGAACTTCTATACTTCTTACCTTAGAACACAAGGTAGTAAATAACATAACTTACAGAGAGATGGCTTAGAGGTTAAGAGCACTGGCTGGTCTTTCAGAGGACTTGGGTTCAATTCCTGGCACCCACATGGCAACTCATGACTCTCTGTAACTTCAATTCCAGGAGATCCAATACCCTCACACATGCGTGCAGGCCAAACAACAATGCACATGAAATAAATAAATAAATAAATCTTTAAAACTCTATAGCTCACTAATTGTACTGAACCTTTATACGCCTTACCTTAAAACACGAGGTAGTCAATTCCACAGCTTACGATGCAAGTGCACTTCAGCTCACAGCGGTGTCACTGCATAGAAATGTGGCGTTGGCGCCTGGGACACAGGTGCTTTCAGTACATCTTCATGACTTTGAAAATACCGTCTCAGAACAGCTTTCATTTTCTACTTCATAGAACCTCGATAACACAGTATTTGTGTCTTAATTTTTCTTATCCATATGTACAGTAACTATAATTTAGTCTTGAGCAGTACAGTTATTTTTGAAGTTGATACTTTTCTATAATTCACTTCCTATCTGAAAACAAAGCACAAATCCTTGCGGTGATCACCATGCTCATTAGTGAGGTACCATTTCAGAACAGCAGCTCGGATGAGCATTTCCAGTCAGTCTTGGAAGCCTCCTTCAGTTTGTTGTGGTACAGCCTATTTCTTCATGCTGCTTTTTCCTAATAGCAATGATTTGGTGGCTAAGTAATGACTTTTGCAAAAACATAATGACTGGGCTCGCCAAGTAAATCAACTGTGCAGTTGGTGACCTGACACCTGCATGAGTTACTGTTTGGATCCTACCTCCTTCATTTCTTGTGGGCATCTCCAGTCTATAAAACTTGAAGTACTTCATGTTTTCTTATAAACCAGTCCCTCTTATTTTCTTATAACTGGCTGATGCAATTGGATGATTAATAATTACTTAAAATATTCAGGAGCCCTTTTTAATAGTCCATCCTTCTAACTCCTCCTTCAGCAAATTCTTCATAAGCAATAGTTCTGGCCAAAGCTTTACTCATAGGGTAACATCCTTTAATATCCTTCCATGCTGTTACAGAAGCATAAAGTGCATCCCTAAGATCAAAAGGAGCCTGAAACTTGCATACACTGCAGTAACAGTTCACTAATTTGTGAGTGAAGGATGCTCATTGCCCTCTCTTGAACCTCTGGATGGCACCTTGACTCATTGGCTGGATTAAAGAAGCCCCTTTTCAGGCAGGTAGGTGACAAAGGTGTTTCCACAAGTAGGAGCTGAAGTTGGAGACTGTCCCCTTCAGTTATCTGACGACTCTCCTGCTATCTTAGGCACTCTCCAGCATCAGATGAGTAAGACCCACTTCTGAGAGGATCAGTAGCCATCCACAGTGCAGCGAGCATGCTGAGGTACAGGACAGTGTGCGGCTCCACAGGCTTTGGAGCAGTTGCTGCACACACACACACCTAAACATGCTACTATAATCCAAAGCTGCCCATTAAAACATGTACATTTGTAGTGAGCTTTATTATTTATCCTCTCTAGCAATGTAGTCCTTAAATTAGGATTATAGAATTCATTTTAAATGCTTATTTGAAAAAATACATAGTATATAACTCTTTGGAACAATGTAGGAATTGTCAGTTTGTTGCTTGGGTGCTTCTAGCGTTCTTAGTGTGACTGACTATAAACGATGTGACCAGTCTTTTCTCCTCAATGCTAGCTACCATAGCAGCAGAATCACTGCAGAAACAGTATGTTGGCTCCTCTCAGGCTCACAGGGTCAGAGTCTCTGCTAAGAGCAGCCTTAGTATTTTGAGGTTGCCTTCTTTGCCCTTCTTTGTGACTCGTAGTTCCCGCTGTGCCACCACAGTGGCAGGCTTTCTTTGCGTATATTGACCATTTTTCCTATCTTTCTTGTTTCATGAGCTTGTTCTGAGTGTCAGTGGGAAATCAGTTACATAGAAGCACTAAAATAGCATCATATTCTAGGGCTAGATATCTAAAATACTATAGCAAATGCCGGGTCAAAAATTCCTAGTGCCTCTGTTCTTTTAGTCTGCGAAAGAGCTACACGTAAAACCTGTCAGGTATCCATCAGGAAATCCAGGACTAGCTCGCTGCCGCAATCCTGAGCAGTCCATGGTTAGAGCTGTCCTTTGGGGCTTTTTAGGAAACACTAGAATTTGCAGTCCGTGCAGTCAGATTACTTATCTATTATGCATTACATAATGAACTCTCTCCAAAGAAGACACAGAGCTAATGGCAGTGTAGTCAGTCCCAGCTGTTGAGAAAGGAACCTGCAAAAGGGCGTACACGCATCCAACCCAGAATGGTTTCACTTTGTGTTCAGAAAATCTGTCTATTCATAAGGAGGTCAGAGAAATAATCTCAAATAGTAGAGCATCCTCACGTGATTTCAGAAATTCAGAAAACTAGGTATGAACTCAGCTGGGGATTTGCTGCTGAAGTGCTAGCTAACTCCCACAAATGAGTGTGTTCTTTTTATCCGTGTTCTGTGATGGCTGTCCTGTTAAGTGGCCAAAGTCTGTGGTACAGTGCTGAGTAGCTAGCTAGAAGACACCATTTCTTTCTTTAGCTTTAATGGTAATGCTGTTTGTTGCAGGTTCTAGAAAAATACTCTGTATCAAATTGGAAAAGATGTCTTAAAATAAACAAACAAACAAAAAACGGGTTGAGCCCTACCAAAAGTTTTTCTGTACTTACTGAACTGACCATATGATTTTTCCCCTTTGCATTAGTAATACGATCAATTGCTTAATGCTTTAGAACACTGTATTGATGAGTCATCTAGAAAGCACACTTTCTAGGTGTTACGTTCCATAGCGGAAGTACTGCAGTAGAGTGGGATGTGAGGGTAGAAGCTAATTAGCATTATAATTTTTGTGAAATCCTGTTAAAATCAGGCTCAGGGGTAAAGTTCAGAATTCCTAACAGCACATCAGACCCTTGTGATCTAGACTAGAGTTCTTCAGTGATGGAGGTGTCCCTTCTTCTGCACTGTCCTGTGTGGTACCCAGCTCCATGTGCCTGATAAGCACTTGAATTGTCCTTAGTGTACCTTAGTGACTGACATTAGTTTTTATTTAAATTTTGTTTTAGTTTATATATAAATGGCCACTGTAGCTGGCTAGTGGTCCTATTCTCAAGTAGCACAGATCTAAATTCTAGGCCTTGTGTAATCTGTAGCTGCTCTTCTACCATGTCTGGCTTTCCTGCTAAATTGTATGGTTTCCTTGATGCTTACCATCTTCCCATTCTCTCCTCAGCATGCCCACCTCCTCCTCACCAGCTACCTGACACTCTCTTCAGGACCTATTCAGATGCTGTCAAGTCAAGACAGCTTTCTTGCCTACCCCTTTCTGCATCTTTATTGTATATAGTTCATTCTGTGCTCATACTTTCTGTACCCACCTACTACTGTCGGGCTATAGTTTCAGAATAATAGACAGAAACTCACCTTTCTGTTCTCAGACCTTAGTAGCTCATTGTAAGTTCTCCAAAAACATCTGTCTTCTGCCAGGAGTTAATAATGAACTTTTGAGAATTAACCATTGAGAACGGGGTGTAGCATGTTCACGTGATAATAGGCATTTTGCATGGCTACAGGAAAGAAAGTAAGTTGGGAACAATGGTAAATAATTAGTTATGTGAGGGATCTGTATGACCCAAAGAAGCCATTTAAATTTGATTTCTTTAGAAAAGGAGACTCATTGAAAGGTTGGGGTAAGAAGCTATGTCATGAAGCCATCAGGTAAGGAATGTCGGCCTAGGAACTGCCACTTAAACCTGGGGCAGTGGGACACTGGGCCAAAAGGGATTATGTCATCTCTTTTTGGAAACATTCCTTCCTAAGAAAGTGAAGTCTAGACCTACCTCCAGACTCACCATGTAGGAAAGTGCTGTATCTTCTTGCGACACACAAACTGCTTTGTCAGCTTTTCAAGTTAAGTAGCCATACAGAGCCAAGAATCATCTAGTGAACAGATGTGAACATGTTGCTAGAAAAATAAAATATTCTGAGAACTTGAAAACTGTTGGGTGGATCCATGAACTTCCTACCCCAGTGTGGAGAAAGTATGCAGATGGCAGTTTACCCCTTTGTCCAGAACAGGGAGAAAGTTGAGGCTCAGGAAGTTTCCATAAATTGGTAGAAATGGGAGATAATTGAAAAATAAGGAGAGTAAATGGAGATAAAATGTGGGCAGCAGGCATTGATCATTATAGAAGGAAGTGCCTAGTAGAAAAAGAACCGTGTGTGGCAAAAGCAGCATCAGCAGCCAGTGGGACAGCTTGAAGTCTTCAGAATCAAGTTGGCTGCTCATCTGCAAGCAGAGGAGATGAAGCAAAAGAATAGGAAAGGAAAAGTTGTCTGTACAGCAGGAAGTAGCCGGCCAGGACCAGGTGAAATTGTGATGCAAAGATTTTAGAGAGACATGACAGATGACAGGCAGGAGTCCACAGCTCAGGGTATGCATGTAACAGAAGACAGCAAGCAAATGCTGGCTGAGACGGGATAGTTCAACAAAATTAATATTGCTTTTCCCATAGCCAGCAAAGTTAATGGAGTATCCTCAGGAGGTGGAGGAGTGTGGAGCGGAGTTGGCAGTAGCAGCAGCCAGAGGACGCCACTGTTTGAAACTTACTCAGACTGGGACAGAGAGATCAAGAGGACAGGTGCTTCTGGGTGGAGAGTTTGTTCTATCAACGAGGGTTACATGATATCTACATGGTAAGTCTTATTTTAACATGTGCACATGTGCGGGACACACACATCTGGAAAAGATTTCTGTGGAGAATAATCCAACTCTACTTCCATTGATAAGCTTGCCAGTTAATGGTTAATACCTGTTTTAAATAAGGTTTAAATGATACTTTATTTTAAAGTTAAAGACTTTGTAGTATAAACACCATCTGTAACATTTAAAAGATGTTGACAGTATTTTTTTTATCATTCGTAATCTAGTGAGTATTTGTTTGCAGTTTTCTTACAACTGTCTTTTAAAATTGATTTAAAATTCAAGAATATTTTACACTGAATTTGAGTGATGTGTAACATAGGCCTTTTAATGTACAACGTTCTTGTTTTTCCTCTATTACACATATGCATTTACAGACAAAGCCACATTATTGGTCTGTGGAATTTCCCATATTCTAATTACTGATTTATCTCTGTCCTGTCCTTTAACGTATCCTTTGTATCCTGAGGAGCAATTGGACCCAGACTCAGTGTTTTTGCTTCATCAGGTGGTGCTGTCCCCTGTGCATCCCATTTAGTCTCTAGCTTGCTTGTCATGTATGTACTTCCTCAGTCTCTGGCTAGCTGGCTGTATCTGTGTATGTGTATGTGTATGTGCTGACACCTGAGGGCTGTCTGCTTACTCTGTCACTGTAAAGTTCCATTTTTTGTATCTTGGTTTCAGTGTCCCAGAATAGTTTTCACTGTATCTGTGTATGTGTATGTGCTGACACCCGAGGGCTGTCTGCTTACTCTGTCACTGTAAAGTTCCATTTTTTGTATCTCGGTTTCAGTGTCCCAGAATAGTTTTCACTGAGTGGGAGGATGGCTACATGGACCTGTTATTTCATTAACGTTGCTGTTGGTTATGTCCTAGTTCTACCATCTTTCTACTTTCTAGCATACTTTCCCCATCAGCTCTGAGTACCATGAACTATAGCTCATATTTTAAAAAAATAAAATAAATAAATAAATATATATATATGTATATATATATATATGTTCGTAAAAATCTTTTTTACTCAACAGTTTTTAGAATAGTGATCTGATGTCCCAGAACTCTTTAAAAGTGACCAGGAATTGTTGTTTCTTAGTTTAATGTCACTTAGTATTGGTGAAGTTTTGAGAATGCCTTGAGACCACTGAAGTCTCATTGCCTATAATCAGCCTTCTTGGGGACATTGCACTGTCATGTTGTCACAGGAACTTCTCGGTTTATAGGTCTGGGAAGGGTAGTTTGGATCGTGTTGTTTTCATCTTCTGCTTCCCTTTGGATTTCACTTCCCAGTCAGCTTGTGCCAGTTTATGTTCTGAGAAGCACATGGCGCAGCCTGGCTAGGCCTGCCCCTGTCTACCTGCTGGGCTGTGTGGACAGGAAAGGAAAGAAGGTAGAAGAGGAGGACAGGGAGGGCCGTGAACTTCTCTGGAGCTTCACAGGCTGTCTCGTGCACTGTGCTACTGCTGTGAAGAGACACCACTACCAAGGCAGTTCTTCTCAGGGCAGGCATTTAACTAGGGCTGCTTACACAGGCTTAATCCATTATCATCATGATGGGGAGCGTGACGGCACGCAGGCAGGCACCGGGGCAGCAGCTGAGAGCTACAGCCTGATCTGTAGGCAGGGCGAGCACAGTGGCCCTAGTGTGGCCTTTTTGAAACCTCAAAGCCCATCCCAGTAACACACTTCCTCCAAATCTCTCTCAAGTAGTGCCGCTCCCTGCTGACTAACATTCACATATGTGGGCTTATGGGTGCCCTTCTTACGCAAACTCCACACAGACTTTGCTTTTGTTTGCCTACCTTCTTTCCACAGCCTACAAGACATGGATGTGTAGTGATGGTGTTTCCCAAAGAGTAATAGTCATTCTAGAAAATACTTAATTGTTCTGTATTTTTCTCATGTTCAAATTTTAATTTTATGAGAATTGACCACATCATACTTGTACACTGAGAGGGATTATCAGTGCCTCCCATGATGCCATCCAACTAAGCGGAGCGCACATTAAGAGGAGATAAATGTGTTTCATACATTTATGAGGTTCTCAGAGTACATCATTGTGTTTTAAGTATGGGACTTTTTTTCCTTTTTAAGAAGTTAGTTGTGGTGGTAGGGTGCACGTGTGCATGTGGAGGCCAGAGAACTTCAGGTACCATTCCCCAGACGCGTGTGCCATTTTATTTTGAGATAGAGTGTGTTAGTGGCTTAGGCTAGGCTGGCTGACCTGTGAGCTCCAGGAATCTACTTGCCTCTGCTTCCCCAGCCTGGGGACTGGAAGCAGGTGCCGCCATGTCAGCTTTGTTCATGGGTTCTGGGGTCAAACGCGGGTCCTCACGCTTCAGTGGCAGAAATGTTACCTATTGAGTTGTCTTCCAACTTTTTGAAATTAAGTTCTTAATTTCGAAAATAGTGGGCTTCATAATTTCTTACATATGTGCCTTTATATTTCGTTCCAGTTCATCCCCAGCTCCCACATTCCTCTCCCATTCCTTCTGTCCCCTCTAATGGTCTCCTGCCACAAGAACCCTGCTTTCATGGCAGGTGTGCTCCATGACCTTTTCCCTCTTCCCCCTCCCTTCAAATTTTTCCTCCCCGTCATGTTTCCCTTCCTAGTTCTACCTTCACAAACATACACCCCTCACACATTTAAATCCAGGTCCAGTGTATGAAAGGACATGTCGGATTGGTCTGTTTAAGTCTGGCTCCTGTCGCTTGACAGAATGATTTCCAGCTCCATCATTATTCTGCAAATGTCATGATTTTATTTTCCTTTACTGCTGAATAAAATTCAACTGTGTATACGGACCACATTTTAGTTACCTAGTCATTGGTTGATGGATAGTATCTTAGGGTTACTATTGCTGTGATAAAGCACATGACCATAAGCAGCTTGGGAAGAAAGGATTTATTTTGCTTACACTTCCACATCACTGTTCATCACTGAAGAAAATCAGGGCAAGAACTCAAATAGGGCAGGAACCTGGAGCCAGAGGCCATGGATGAGTGTTGCTTGTTGTCTTGCTCCTCATGGTTTGCTCGGTTTGCTTTCTTATAGCACCCAGGACTGCCATCCCTGGAGTGGCACCAACTACAGTGAGTGGGTCCTCCCACATCAACGATCAGTTAAGAAAATGTCCCACAGGCTGTTGTAAGGAGAGGCTGCTTGTTCGTCCCAGCCACCTGGATAGCTTAGCCCCAAAATAACCACACAGAAACTGTATTAATTAAATCACTGCTTGGCCCATTAGCTCTAGCTTCTTATTGGTTAAGTCTTAATTTAACCCATTTCTATTAATCTGTGTATGGCCACGTGGCAGTGGCTTACCAGCAAAGCATGTCTATCTCTGGCAGCGGATCCATGGCACCTCCCTGACTCTGCTTTCTTCCTCCCAGAATTCAGTTCTGTCTTCTCCGCCTACCTAAGTTCTGCCCTATCAACAGGCCAAGGCAGTTTCTTTATTCATTAACCAATATAAGCAACACACAGAGGGGACTCCCACATCAACAGCCCAATCTGGTGGGGCATTTTCTTAGTTGAAGTTGAGCTACTGTGAGTAGAGCAGCAGTGAACATGGTGAGCACCAGACTCATGCATGACCTTTTTCTCTCCTATTAGCCTTCCAGAATACTTTGTCGTGCCAAGTTCATTAGCAGACCAAGACCTGAAGATCTTTTCCCATTCTTTTGTTGGAAGAAGGATGCCAGTAAGTGACTTCTGTTGGATGTTATTGATGCTAATATCCACTGTTTCTGTCCAAGTTAAATGAGGATTCTGCCTGTCTCCTAGTTCTGGTGCTGGAGCCACTCTAACGGCAGTGCTCTTGTGCGAATGGCCCTCATCAAGGATGCGCTGCAGCAGAGGAAGATTGACCAGAGGTAAGGGAGGAAGGGCAGTCAGTGTACTTGGTATCATAAACCTACTACTTGGAAATAGTTGGTATCACCATACATTCTATGCAGTGATTACCATTTTGCAAAGAATGAATATACTTGAAAAGTTTAAATCCCCTGGTAATTATGCTGCTGCCTATGTAATAAGTCAGATCAGGTTGAATTAGTAAATCCAGGTTTAATCTGAGCAGAGCAAAGCAACTCCTGGGTGACTCTTGGGAAGGCAGGGGAGGAATCAAACGGCAAATATGGCTACCAGGTCTTATGTAGCCTGTAGGCATGGTCTTGAGCAACCCCAGGGAGGGGCTGATTTTTGGCAGGCTTTCTCAGAATCAGGGTTTGGAATGGGAGGAGTGAGACCAGAGCGTAGAATGATGCCTCTAGCTGGAGATCCCTAACATCCCAACCTTTTTGGGCATATATGGACAGCCATAGGACTTCCACCTAAACAATACTAAATTCATCTTTGTTTGATAAAACACTTTCCTTTAACATACTTTCAATGTACAGCCATTTCCACTTGACATACTTTAGGATAAATCAAACTTCTTTCAATTTCATGTGTCTTGTTTAGGTCTATAAAGTCAGAATAGTTCAGAAAATGGTTTTAATGGATTTGCACAAACAAGTAACCTCCCTATTACTGGTAGGAAGCTGCTCTCAGGTGCACTCATAGCCATAGACGCATAGTTGACCTGGGTTTCCACAGCTGACCACAGTTCTCGATGCTCTTGGTCCTTGCTGGCCCTGTGCAGTCCATAGGCCTGTCCTGTTCTCTCTAAACATCATCTGAAGGTCTTCTGATCTATGTTCCTTTCTACACAAGGTCACTGAAGGTCATGGCTTTAGTAACCGACACATTAATACTGTCTCTAGCTGACGCCTTCCATGTGGACATCTTCAAGGCCCTTTAAACTATATATCTAAAGCCAAACTCCAGGCTATGACCACCATGCCTCCCAGCCTGATGCTTTCCTCCTCCTTTCCTTTCTCCATCTGTAGCCCCTTGTGATTTTGACACTTCTTTTTTCAGAAATCTTATAAACCCAAATATTGCCTAGGTTCAACCCTAGTGTGTTATCAGTACTGTCATTTTCTCTTTCTGTGTCGCATTTCATGGGCTCTAGCCACCTGTAATTACTGAGTCTTTTCACTGTCCTGACAGACATTTCACAAGCTCTTCCCTCCTAGGTCACCTTCTTCATGCTCCTTCTGAATACTCTGCACCCCACCAACTTGGCTGTCATCATCAGTGAGTTCTGAGGCCTCACTCTTAGGCATTCTCTGGGTTTTCTTCAGTTTTCCATTTGATTTATGTAATGGCTGTTCAATTACTGCCTGTCTTCTTCGCTAGGCCCCATAGGGTGACACTATCATATGGTTAGCTTAGGAAGTATAAAATACTTCAGAATGAATATGGTCTGTATTGAAATGGATGAGCAGATTCTAAAGGATTTTGTTTTCACTAGGATTTGCAATGCAATAACTAAAAGTCATCCACAAAGAAGTGACGTTTACAAGTCAGATCTGGATAAGACCTTGCCCAATATCCAAGAAATACAAGCAGCATTTGTAAAACTAAAGCAACTGTGTGTAAATGGTAACGACATTTTATTTTGTGCATGTATATAATGAACGGGAATAAAGAATTACGTGGGAACTATCAGGAAAAATGATGTTTGTTAAAGACATGTAGGTACATCTAAGGAGAGACCCAACCTCTAGAAAATGAAGTTTAAACCTCTTTTGGTTTGGGGGAGAAAAAAACCAAACCTGCGAAATATCCCCCAAGTCATGAAAGATACTGATTACCTTAAAGAAGCATTTCTTGCACACATAGATACCTGAGAGTTCAGTGCATAAGCTTGGGCTAGTGGCTCAGCTCAGCATGTGTCGCCTGTGTAACCCGAAGTTTTAATTAAGGAGACTAGGTGGTCACACTGCTCTGGGCAGGATGTCCTAGGAAAGCATCTTTGGAGTAGAGTGGGCTCTTGGAGGGCAGGGCATGGATGATGAGTTGGCATTGTTGGTGTAGGAGAGCTTAGCAAGAGTGGGGCCTTGAATGGTTGTGTCCACCCTGGGCAGAGCAGTGTTTGACTCCAGGGCTGTATACACACAGAGCTGACACTGGCAGCTGTGAAGGTGCAGAGAAGTGGTTAGGGATGGGACCTGAAGCAGCAATGCTGTAGAGTGGGCCTTAGTCTAGGCATCGCTTTCTGGGGAGCCAGGAGTCACCAGCTCTCAGGACACAGTGTTAACTGTACTTGCCAGGATTTCCTTGAAAAGGCTAGAAAGTAGAAGACAGGACCTAGGGAGGGCTTTTTTCTGTTTCCTTCTAGAACTGTAACATGTCATCTTAGTGCAGCGGCCCATACCTGTGACCCCAGCATTTGAGAGAGTGAAACAGGAGGACCCAGAGTTGGAGTCCAGTCTGGGCTTTGTGGCAAGACACTGTTTTAAAAACAAACTTCCCAAGGGTTTATTGAAGTGAAAATGTGTGCTGCTTCCTCAGAGCTAATTATTGAATATGTGCGGGATATCACTTAACTCTTAGATTGATTATGTGAAACCAGCTTAAAGAGATTAATGGCATTGTGTGTGTGTTACAGAGCCTTTTGAAGAAACTGAAGAGAAATGGTTGTCGTCACTGGAAAGTACTCGGTGGTTAGAATATGTCAGGTTTGTTTAACTTTTCATTTTGAAATAATTATGAGCTCCCATGAAGTAAAAGATAATACAGAGAGCCCTGTGCCCCTCACCTAGCATTCCTCAGGGTAACTTCTTGTCGAACTGGAGCACAACATACAAACCAGAAAATAAACACTGCTATGATCTGTAGATGTCATTAGTACCTATTCCAGTTCACCTTCTCCCATCTTCCCCAATCCATGACCCTGACATGTGCTACTCCATCTTCACTTTATAGTTTGGTTTCCTGAACATTATGTAAACCAACCTCTTTTTTAAAAAAATTTTTATGATTTATATATTTTTATTTTATATGCATTGATGTTTTGCCTGCATATCTGTGCGAGGGCGTCGGATCCCCTGGAACTGGAACTATAGACAGTTGTGAGCTTTCTTGTGGGTGCTGGGAATTGAACCCAGGTCCTTTGGAAGAGCTGCCACTGCTCTTAACCGCTGAGCCATCTCTCCAGTCCCAGCCTCTTTTTTAAATATAGGGTTGATGAATTTCACTGATATTATTCCCTAAAGAATCATTCCTGTTAATACCAGAGAAGATTGCAAAGGTTGAAAGTGTGTGTATATATGGTAGATGATGGGTTTTGCATGATTGTAAACCTTTAAGATTTATTTATGCAGGCGGCAGGATGTCTCTGCAGGCAAAGGCTTGTACATGGTAGATAGTTGATATTTAACAGTGTTTTCCCTCTTTCTTTCTTTTCAGGGCTTTTCTTCAACACTCAGCAGAACTTGTATACATACTAGAAAGCCAGCGTCTCTCTGTAGTCCTGCAAGGTAATTAAAATAATTCCTGAGACTACCAGGGCGGCCCACTGTGGCCGTCGGCTGTTTATGCTAATGTAACTAGTGTCCAGTCGCACTGGCACAGACCTGCTGGAGAAGAGAAAGGCAGACTCTCCCACTTAGTAAATCCTTTGTCTTTCCTAGGAAGTGGGTCTGGCCCTGGCTGGACTGATTCTTGGCACTAGTTTGGCCAAGGCATCCTTTCTAATCTATTAAATTTGCTATTAAAATTACTATTTTTCTAATTCAGACAAATTTAGTGTAAATGCTTACTGATTCATACTAAATTGTGAACATAAAAAATAATTTGAGATCAAAAATTCAGATGAAATAGCCAATAATTTTCTTCTTTATAAAATTAATTAAATGTTTTCATTGATTTTCCATCCCTACTGTAGTCTCCCCTCCCTCCTCTTTCACAGTGAGTATTCTCATCTTATTGGGCTAGAGTCCCAGTTTCCCCACACAAAAAGGCTTTAGAAGTATGGAGCCTGTTTCACTAACACTTCTAAAGTGTGATTTTTAAACCATTTGTTGAGGTGTGATGCACATTGACTATACTGATAACTTAGCAAATAGAAAGCTTAGGTTTTCTGTTTGTGATTTTGGTCACACATATGCAATGTCACCCAAGTGGAGGTCCGAGGACAACCCCAGGTGCTGGCCCTTACCTTTTACCTTAGACAGTGCTCCTCTTGTTCATAGCTGTGTAAGAGGCGAGCTGGCCTGCAGACTTCTGGGCTCTCCTGGCTCTGACTGTCTCCCAACAGGGGTGCTGGGGATTACAGATGCTTGTACTACTTTATAGGCTTTTACAGGTTCCAGTGACCCAAACGCACATCATCAGGTCTATAAAGCAAGACCTTTGCCCACTGAGTCATCGCCCCAGTTCCCCAGTCAAGTGTTGGAAATTTTTCATCACCCCAGTTGGGTATTTTTTTGGTGGAGAGGCAGAGATGGGGACAGGCAGTTGAGTCAGGGTCTGACAATGCAGTCTTGGTTGGCTTGCTTGAAACTTGCTCTGTAGACCAGGCTAGTCTTGAACTTGCAGAGATCTGCCTGTGTCCTAGCACCAACTCACTAGGCTATTTTCTGTCTCTGTAGATAAGCCTTTTCTAGATAGTTCATATAATTGGAATCACACAGTATGTTAGTTATTAGTCTATGGCGTCTTTCATTTACTCTAGCGTTTATGATGTTCATGAGTGTCATATGTATTTTTAAAAGTGTATCCGATTGTTTGTAAATCAGTTTATCTATTTACCTGTTGATGGACACTAGGTTGTTTCCATATGGGGACTGTCACTGAGTCTGTGGCTGTGAATATTCACACAGATGTGTTTTGGAAGACATGGTTTCAGGTTGCTAGGTTATGTTGCATATCCATGTCCATCTTGTAAGGATCCGCTAAACTATGCTCTGGAATGGCTGTGTTATTGGACTTGGGGATCACAATTTGTGCCCCAAATCAGGTCCAGCCACTCATTCTCAACGAGCCAATAAAGAGTCAAATTAAAAGTGGAAAGCAGGAAAAGAAGGACAAAGAGATCCAGTGACCGCTCAAGTCCATCTGACTGGGTCCTAACATGAGATCAAAATCAAACAGAGGGCCAAGGATGCACACATCTGAGCAGTCCTGGTCAAGGTGTGGTCCCACCCAGCACTGACCCATTACTGCCTGGGCTTCAGTCTCATTCTCTATGGTGTCTGACAAGTGGTAGAACAGTGTGAAGTCTCTTCCTAGGAAACAAGCTCACCCTCTGATAGCACCTTTTTCTTTTCCCAGTTTAGGATTCCTGGGGAAATTCCCATGTCCTTGGGGCCCATTGTTTCAACAGTCTGACAGTCAGATAGAGAGACACACATAGCTCCTTAGACTGTCTTCATTTCTGCCAGACTAGTTACTTCTGGACCACATTTTCTCTCTCTGCATGGATGAGGATGCTGATTCATCGCCATCCTCACCAGCACCATTGTCTACCTCACTCAGGTGCAGGTGAAGTAGTAGTCCTTCATTGTGCTTTTCCTTTACATTTCTCTAATGCGTTTCCTCTTTCTGTTGAATTCTAAGCCACGTATGTGTTCTGGATGCAAGCCCCTTTAATCCTACATGGTTTGTATTTTCTCTTACTGTGTCCTGTCTGTCCTTCCTTTTGGATTTTGAAATACTAATTCAAAGATTTTGAAGTATAACTTATCTATTTTTATGGATCATGTTTTTATATCCTATTCAAGAACTATTTGCCCAACTCAGGGTCATAGGGACATTTCCCTTTGTTTTGTTTTATAAAACTTCTATAGTTTTAGCTCTTAAAATTTAGGTCTTTGATCTATTTTGAATGAATTTGTGGGGGGGGGGAGAAAGAAGATAAGAAGTTGAGAGAGAAAGATACATTAGATAAATAGATGATAGAGAGATAGATGACAGAGAAATAGAGAAGGTAAGAAGTTTTGTATGTGGATATTAAGTAGCCCCATCATCATTTGTTGAAAAGACTTTCATTTGTCCATTAAATTGCCTTGGTGCTTTCATGAAAAATCACTCGTAAATGCCAAAAGTTTATTTTTCTATTTTATTTCTTTGAGTTTATGTCAGTTCTTCATGCCACTACCACAGTATCTTGAGTGCTGTAGTTCTTCAGTACGCTTTAAAATTGAGACATTAACTATACATCTTGGCCTTTGAGATTGTTCTGGCTATTCTGGGTTATTTATATTTCTGTGTAATTTCTAGGGTTTAAAGAAAAAGGACTACTGGAATGTTATATGAGCATGTTGACTCCATAGATCAGTTTAGGGAGAATGCCATCTGTGTGGAATTGAGCAAACTGTGGAGTGAATGTCTCCCCACTTATTCTGGTCTTCCTTCATTTGTCAGCAGTGGTTCTAGACTTTACAAGGTTTACACTGATTCTTAAATCTCTTGAGTACATTTAAGGTATTTTTAGGTGTTTCTATGTTTTTTTAACTTCATTTCCAGGCTTATTGCATACTTGTTATATTCTGAGTTCTTGTGATCTTACTCATTTATTCTAGTGGTTATTTTCTGGATTTCTTAAAATTATTTTTCTTGTATGTGTATGATGTGTGTATGTGCATGTCCATGTGTGTTCATGTGTGTGGAGGCCAGAGATAAATGCTAGATGTCATTTTTAATCACCCTCCACCTTATCTTTTGACATAGTGTCTTTCATTGAATCTGAGCTCATGGATTTGGCTGGACTGGTTAGTCAGTGAGCTCCAGGGATTCACCTCTTTCTACCTACCCAGCACTGGGCTTATAGGTAACCACTCCTTTTTTTATGTGGGTGCTGAGGACTCAGGACCTCGTGCTTTCTTCTTGGCAAACATTTACCAATTGAGCCGTCTATCCTTCATCCTTGATCTTTAATATGCAGGAGTTATATTGTTGCCAACTGATGCCTTTTAGTTCTTTTTTATTTATTTATTTTTTATTTGAGACAGGGTTTCTCTGTGTATCTCTGGCTGTCCTGGAACTCACTCTGTAGACCAGGCTAACCTCAAACTCACAGAGATCTGCCTGCCTCTGCCTCCCCGAGTGCTGGGATTAAAGACACGCTCTTTTATTTCTTTTTTTTTTTCTAATTATTTTGACTTACGCCTCTAGTATGATGTGCTGTAGAAGTATTGAGAGCAGACATCCTTGTTTCATTCCTAGTTTTAGGGGGAAGCATTCAGTTTTTTACCATTAAGGATGATATTAGTTGTAGGGGTTTGAGAGATGTTTCTGGTAAGGTTTATTTTAACCCCTAGTTCATTAAGAGTTTTTATTAGGAATAAATGTTGAAGTATGTCAGATGCTTGTTTGCTTCTAGATAATATTTTTATTGACTTTTGTTTTATTAATATGCTATTGTTACTTTGTCATGTGCTATAGCAATCCTGCATTCCATAGACTAATTCCTAGAGTTTCATAGTAATTTGTTACATTAATATTTTATTCATGACTATTGCATCTATAATTGCAAAGTCTGACAGTTTTCTCATCATTTTGCCTGGCTTTGATATCAAGGTAATTCTAGACTCTTTGAAAAGGACAATGGTTGGGTGGCAAGATGCACAACTGTGATACTAGCACTTGGGACACAGAGATAGGAGGTCCATTGCCACCCTTGGCTTCACTGCAAGTTCGAGGCTAGTATGGGTTACATTGAGACCTTGTCTCAAAAGGCAAAAATCTGAAGAGGAAAATGGCTGTAAAGGGTGGGAAGAAAATGCTTGCCACCTTTTCATGTGATGGGAACAATTTCATTCCATCATTCAATTCTGAGTCATTGCCATGTACAGTAATTTGTCTTTGAAATACTGTGTTTATTTAATATCCTTGACAAAACAACAGTAGACTGTATTCTAGAAAGATGTTGTACACAGATTATTGAGATGTAGGTAATGTAAGCAAAGAACTACATCTGCCAACAGTGACATGTGAAAGTCCATCTATAGTCAGTGCTTGTGTCCTGCAATGAATTAGGATAAAATACTGTCCTTGTTTGCCTCACTGATGACCTGCTTTAATACTTCTTTTGGTTCATATAGATCTCCAATTAAGAATAGAATATGAATTATATAAAAAATTATATGCTGGACTCCACTAAAATTCTCTTACATAGACTACCTTGAAGGCAATTTAAGTATATACTGTTGAATTACCTAATTTATAGTCATGATTTCTCTTGGTCATCATTTTCTTTCCATTTTATTGACAGAGGAGGAGGGAAGAGACTTGAGTTGTCTGGTAGCTTCCCTTGTTCAAGTGATGATGGATCCGTATTTCAGGACAATTACTGGATTTCAGAGCCTGATACAGAAGGAGTGGGTCATGGTAGGATACCAGTTCCTAGACAGATGCAACCACTTGAAGAGGTCAGAGAAAGAGGTAATCAGTATTTCCGCCTTACGAGACTTTCCTTTTAAAGTGTGTGTGGTGGTGGTGGCGGGGGAATGCATCGTGCCTGCCACGGGAGGTTAGAGGAGAACTTCCAGAGGTCAGTTCTTCCATCATGAGATATTGGAGCCAAACATAGGACTTCGTGTTCATGTGCTAAGTGCATTTACCCTCCGAGCCGTTTCACAGGCCCCAAATTCGCACCTTTCAAATATGCATGAGATAAAATTGTGCCATTGTGAAAATGGTGAGGACCTTTTTCTTTAGTTTTTCAATATTGATTTAAGACATCCTAGCTTTGTTAGTTAAAGGCTAATAGATTGGAATCCAAATTGATGTAAAAGGTGACAATAGAGGCAGAGATGACGCTTGAACCCCTGACCTCTAACATCTGAGAGAATAGAGCCAGAGCAGCTCCCTCCAAGCTGTTTGCTGTGGGCTGTCTTGAAGTTTGTCTTCTTATCTCTGGGCCTTAAATATATAAGTTGGGTGTTTGGTTTCCAAGCAACACAGCACAGTTGTCATAAAATCAAACCTAGTTTTCCTGCACCATAGTGAGTATTGCAACTGTAGGAACACCATGGTCAGGCAACAACCTGACCTGCCGTGCTCGGTCCTGATGTCGGAGCACAAGAAACTGGGGAACAGGCAACATGAGCCTCCAAGCCTTAGTCCACAGTAAGTGATCTAGTGCTGATGAGGTGGATGGCAGAGACTTCTAAAGAATGGTTATGAGAGAGTGGAACCACAGAGGAGATGATTGAACACCAGATGTACTAACGAGAAACAAACAGCTGAATGTAATTAAAAGGCAATTCAGGAGATGAGAGAGGAACTCAAGTGTCTCAAAAATTCACACTGAGTTCTAGGAAACGAAACAATAAACTGAATAAACTTAGCAGCTTCCCAATAGATTGTGGCAAGTGAAGACAGGTTATCAGGCTATATAATATATCAGGAATATATATATATATATATATATATATATATATATATAT
>NC_022023.1:28461856-28487385 GCF_000317375.1 Microtus ochrogaster | reverse complement strand
ATACAACTTTTAAAAGTGTGTGTGTGTGTGTGTGTGTGTGTGTGTGTGTGTGTGTGTGTGTTTGTTTATGAGTGCAGAGTCTGTGGTGGTCAGAGAGGGCATTAGGCTCTCCTGGAGCTGGAGTTATAGGTGATTGTAACGCCACCTGCTGTTGGTACTGAGAATTAAACTTGGATCCTGTGCCAGAGCAGTGACCTATATGCGTCTCTGTTTCTGTGATAAACACATAACCAAAGCAACTTGGGGAGGAAAGGGTTTATTTCATATTATGCTTCCAGAGAACAGCTGATCACTAAGGGAAGTCGAGGCAAAAACCATGGAGGAATGCTGCTTAATGGCTTGCTTTCCATGGTTTGCTCGACTTTCTCCTCCCTTCCTTCCTCCCTCCCTCCCTCCCTCCTTCCCTCCCTCCTATTTTCCCTTTCCTTTTGTTTCTTTTTTTTTTTTGGAGGGGTGCCATGGGTTTGAAACAGGGTGTCTCCGTATAACCCTGACTGTCCTGGAACTTGTTCTGTAGAGAGGCTAACCTGCAACTCACAGAGATCCACCTGCTTCTGCCTCTTAGAGTCATGAGCTACCACCGCCCCACTCAAATTGCTTTCTTATACAACCCAGGACCACCCATCTAAGTACGGGACTGCTTTCAGTGGGTGGGCCCTCCTATATTGATACTTAAGTTAAAGATGCTCCATAAACATCCCCAGAGGCCAGTCTAATGTGGGAGTTGCTCAGTGAAGGTCACCTTTTCCCAGGTGACTGTAGTTTCTTCCAGGCTCAGAAAAACTAACGAGTGCAAACAACAAATGCTCTTTTCACCATGGCATTGCTCTAGCGCCATCAGAATATGTTTTTAAAAACTAAATGATCGGAAAAATGAAAACTATTGAAGGTTGCAGGACAGAAATGTCAAGTCTCATAGAAAGGCAAACCCATCATAATAGCAGGGGAATTCTGAGCAGAAACTCTAAAGTCCAGGCAGGCCTAAAATGATGTATTTTAGCTGGGCGGTGGTGGCGCACGCCTTTAATCCCAGCACCTGGGAGTCAGAGACAGGTGGATCTTATTGAGTTTGAGGCCAGCCTGGTCTACAGAGTGAGTTGTAGGACAGGCAAGGCTGTTAAACAGAGGGAAAAAAAAGATGTATTTTAAGCCCTGAAAGAAAACCAAAAAACAAACCCCAAACTATCAAACTAGGTTACTGTTACCAGCAAAATTATGCTTCATAATCAAAGGACAAATAAAGACAATAAGAAGTAAAGGTCATAAGCTAAAATTCATAAGCATTCCTTGCAGATAGTACTGAGAGAAATCCTCTACACAGGGGAGGAAACAATAAGTCTTACTAGAAGGTTTGATAAGAGTTGGAGAATGAATCAAGAATTACAACAGGAGCTGGGCTGTGGTTGCACAAACCCTTAATCCCAGCACTTGGGAAGCAGAAACTGCAGATCTCTGAGCTCAAGGCCAGCCTGGTCTAAAAGAGCTAGTCCCAGGACAGCTAGGACTACACAGAGAAACCCTGTCTCAAAATATATATATACATATATATATATATACATATATATATATATATATATATATAATTACAACAGATGACAGGAGTTAATTCATAATTTTATTTTATTTTAATATTTATTAATTATGTATACAATATTCTTTCTGTGTGTATGCCTGAAGGCCAGAACAGGGCACCAGACCTCATTACAAATGGTTGTGAGCCATCATGTGGTTGCTGGGAATTGAACTGAGGACCTTTGGAAGAGCAGGCGATGCTCTTAACCGCTGAGCCATCTCTCCAGCCCATAATTTTAAATAGTAACTCCCAATCTTAATGATTTCAAGTCACTAACTGAACAAAGCAGAGTGTCAAAGTGTTGGATTAAAAAACACGACCCAAGTATTTGCTGCCTGCAATAAATATACCTCACTGGTAAAGATAAAATACAGCCTGGAAGTGAAAAGATAGGAAAAGATATTTCATGGAAATGAAATCTTTAAGTAAGGACTTGCTCTATTCACATCTAACAAAGCAGACTTCAAAATCAGTTAAAGACAAAGTTACTTCATTGATTAAAATGAACAATTCATCAAAATACATAACAGTTATAAACATCCACGCATCAAATGCTAGAAACATTACTGGACATAAAAGCTGATCCCAATACAACAATTATAGATGGCATCCATACACCTTGGTTACAGCACGAATATAAAAATGTACCTTGTAGGTTTCTGTGTTGGAACAATCGATCCTCAGACGACAAGTTCTTTTTATTTATTTATCTTTTGTTTGTTTGTTTTTGTTTTTTAACGGAAACTTTTGGAGGTGAATCCTCACTAGAAAGATGAATCACTAGGGTAGGTCTTGAGTTTATAACCTGAGCCAACCTCTTACCCTCCACTTCCTGTTCTATGGGACAAGCCACTGCCACGTTTCTGCTTCTGAAGAGCCATCTGCTCTGTGGCATCTTCTCCACTATAATGGATTTTATCACTTCAAGCCACCAACCAAAATAAATCCCTTGTGGGGCGCTTCTCTTCAGCAATGAGAAAACTAAGTAACAGAAATTTGGTAGCAGTAAGTGGAGCCATTGCTGGCATGAACCTGCTTTTGGAAGTGGTGTTCTGAAGGAACTTTGAAAAGTTTGGAGGTTCAGTATAAGAGCCCTAGAACTCACTAAACACAGCTTAATTGTGCATTCTAGTGTGAGTGGGAAAGACAAGTGTAGACACACGGAGAGTGCACACCATGCTCACAGGGTTTCAGAAGGACTAAAGCCGTTCGTGTAGTAGTCTGAAAACTTGAATAAGACAGAACTCAAAGGAAATGGGCTAATTGGTTTGGCAGAGGAAATTTCAAGACAGAAGAATATTCAGGCTGCAGAATGGTTATTGTTCACTTTGTTTACCCAGATTTGCAGTGAGAGAGAGAGAGCAGAAAGTGGAGCAGGAAGATGTTAAAATTGTACTTCTGGCAAGGGAAGGAGTGATCTGGTTACAGTTGTGGACAGAAATGTGCAGCTTGATGAGGAAAAGAGCTTGAACCAGATTCAGTTGGTGACAGAATTACTGCAGAATGGCTGTGATTCTTAAAAAGATTAATGTCATGAAGGAGAAACCTTGAATTTTAAAAAACGGTAAGAAAGGTGCTTTGGGGGCAAGGCTTCACCCATTGCAGATTCACTTGAGAGGACAGGGCTTAGAGTACCCTACTGGCAAATGGTAGCCATGAAAGTGCTTTCCTGGGTTCCGTGGCAAGGTACTCAAAAGTGTGACCAAAATACCTGATTTCCAACTGTGATCCAAGGGATTCAAGCTACACCTTGAGCTGTCAGTGGACTTGGCATTGTCCACATGGTGATAGTTTTACAGACATGCAAAATGCAAGAAGGGGTGGGCTGTTAAATGAAGGTTTGCACCAATTTTTGATAAAGCCATTTTATTTCCTGTGAGGACACCTAAGTGTGCTATATCTGAAGCTGTGAAGCTGTGAAATCTAAGTTAGTGGGCACTCCAGGATATTGGAGATGCCAACAAACTGCAGGCATGTTGTGGAACTGATCCAAGGGAGAGGTCATAAGTGTTAGAGGCACCAGAGTTGGAGGCAGGGCTATAAACTCCCATCTAAGCACACATAAGTGAGCACAAACCCCAAGTGCCAGGGCCAAAGCCACTTTACCCTGCTGGTTTTCAACCTTACTTTGGTACAATTTTTCACTTGTTTATGTTGTTTTGCTCCATTCCTGTCTTATGAGCAGGAATGTCTATTCTTTTCCAGTCTTTATTGGCAGTAGCTTATTCTCTAATTTCAAAGGGGCTCATCAGTAGAAGTTTACCAGGAATCTCAGAAGTCACTGGGCTTTAAACTTTCAAATAACATTAAAACTGTGAGACTAGGGGACTTATGAGCTGGGCTTAATGCATTTTGCGCTGAGTGAGCCATGAACCTATGAGGACCATTAGCAGAATGTTGTGGTTTGCATGTGAATGTTTCCAATAGGTTCATATAGTCGGACACTTGGTCCAGCTCTATGGCTGTTTTGGAAGGCTTTGGGATCTTTAGGTGAAGCCTCACTATAGGAAGTGACGTGCTAATGCTGGGCTTTGTGGATCATAGCCTGGCACCACTTTCTGTCTATTCCCTGATTTCTGATCCACATACATGTGAACTGGCAGCTGCCACAGCTATCACACCTGTCTGCTACCATGCTTTCCCCATCGTGGACTAGGCTCCTTCAAACTGGGAGCCAAAATAATCCTTTCCTTCCATAGATGGCTTTTGTCAGGTGTTCGAGTTCAGTGATGAGAAAAGCAACTGACACACCTTCTCCTGAATTCATAGGTCATTCAGAAGAATAAAAACAACACCAGCAGAATTTAAACTGCATTACAGAGCAAATATATTTAATAGACATCTACAGGGTATTGTACCTAATAGCTACAGGATATACATTTTTCTCAGCAGCTCATGGAACTTTCTCCAAAATAGATCCATTTTAGGACACAGCATTCTTAAAAAACGAAAAAAAAAATAGAAGCAATGCTAGCAGTAGCATGATACCTAACTTCAGATCATACTGTAGAGCAGAGGTAACAGAACAGCGTTGGGCTGGCACAAAAGGGCACATAGACCAACAGGAAAGAAACAGCCGACTAAGGTAAGTGCATCAACTGCAGCTGTGTGCTGAGAGCATACACTGAAGAAAAGATGGCCTCTTTAGTGAGTCGTTGCTGGGAAAACCAGATTACCCACATTTGGAAGACTGGAAAAATCAATTCAAAATGAATCAAAGACCGTATAATATATTATAATATAATATAATAGATATAAAGCATTGAAGCCACTAGAGGAAGGCCTACAGGAAGTGCAGGCAGAGGCCATCAGTGCTATGTGGATGAGGGTAGAGGCGACTCTTATGCGCGCTGCGGGCATGTAAATTAGTGAAGCTCTCATAGGAATCAGTGTGGAAGTTTGTCTTAGAGACACCATGACCAGAGCAACTATTGAAAATGAAAACATTTAACTGAGGTGGTAGTTCACAGTTCATTATCATCATGATGGGGAGCATGGCAGCGTGCAGGAAGACGTGGTGCTGAAGCTGAGAGTGCTGCACCTTGCAGGCGTCAGGAAGTAGACTGACACACTGCGTGGTACCCTGAGGTTAGGGGCGTCAATTATATTCAAACAACCACAAGGTTCCTAAAAATCTAAAATAGGAACTATCTTATGATCCAACTATGCCACTTCTTGCTGTATACCAGGAGGGTCAAAGGTCACATCCAAAAGACATACTACCCAGGCTCAGTGTGAGGTCAGCTTGGTTGCCCTCATCCCAATTGAATGGTAAGGAAAATCCAGCGTGTAGGTATACAAGACATAGCAGTGTACCATAAAAAAGAAGGAACTATGGGGCAACTGGAGATCATGATGGTAAAGCAAATAAGCCAGACTTGGGAAGACAGAGCACACTTTCTCCTCTGGGGAGAGAGACTGCTGGGGAATAGGCAGGGGTAAGTGTAAGAGGGCAGGTGGACACAGTCCACTTCTACATGTATGGAAGTACCATTATGCAATCCCCTATTGTATAGAATTGAATGCTAAGAATATCCTAGCTAACTCAAATCATCTTTGGAGTTTCACATTTCCTGAAAATAGGCCATAACAGTTAGACCCGAGATTTTGCAGGGAACATCTTCATAACAGCTGTGTGGCTTCCTGGGCTCCCTGTTTAGCTGCAGAAGATCCTGTAGTACTTTGGAGGCCACTCAGCTAGGTTGGCTCCTTTACTGTCGTTTGAGAAAGCACCGTCGACTAGTGGCAGTGCCTCCCAGGAGTCCTCCATGTGGCCTAGGGCTGATGCCAACAGCTTCAGGAAACTTGGGGAATTTCCTGGATGAGAACATGGTCATTGGCTGACCAGTTTGTGTTGCTCTGTGGAAACACTTGCCGGCTGTTTAAACACATGGCCTGCTCCTCCACATTGGTACAAGGCGGCACGCTCATTTGTCCGCTCTTACCGTATTTGCTAAGCAAAGAAGAGTTACTTTTTTGTTTTGTTACGTTTCCTGAGACAGGGTTCTCCGTGTAGCCCTAGCTGTCCTGAAACTCCCTTTGTAGATCAGGCTGACTTCAAACTCTACCTCCAAAGTGCTGGGATTAAAGGCACATGCCACCACCGCCCAGCACCATTTTTTTTTTATTTTTAAATTAAATGTGTGTCTTGTTTAATCTATATGCATGGCCTTAGCTCAGCTCAGCCAAGTGTTTGAGGCTTAGATGTTTTCTTGTTAGCTTCTTTAGTACCAATAATCAATCAGGGAGTACATGTGACAACCAGAGGACAGCACTAAATAATCCCTTTCTCTGTCCGTATTTGCCAGTCTCCTTTATTCTTGCTCTTCTTGGACACCACGTGGCAGCTGCTAGAGCAATATCCAGCTGCCTTCGAATTCTCAGAGACATACCTAGCAGTGCTGTGCGACAGTACCCACATCTCACTCTTCGGCACCTTCCTGTTCAACTCTCCTCATCAGCGCGTGAAGCAAAGCACGGTAAGTGCCATGCTGGCTGCGGCTACTGTTTGTGCATATGGGTGTGTACACTTTTGTCCAGTATGTATGCACGCCCTCACGTGTGCATGCAGGTGCCTGTGAATTTGAAGGCCTGAAGTTAACATCTGGTGTCTGCCGCAGTCGCTTTCCACCCTGTTTTCTTGAGACAAGTCTTTTACAGACCTGGAGCTGCCAGTTCTGCTTTTCTGGCTAGTCGACTTGCCATAGGAATTCTCCATGTCTCTCGAGTTTTGGGATCATAGATTGCCACCATACCTACCTTACCCTGTTCTAGGGATCCAAATTCCGGTCCTCATGCTTGCATGCACAGCCAGTGCTTTATCCAGTGAGCCATCTATCTGGTGTCTCCTCTGCCCCCTCTTTCAACTTTGAAATATAATTGAACTACAGTTAACTACATGTTTAAAATGTGACTTAAAATTATTACCATTCAAAATTATTTCAGAATGCATTAAAAGAATCTTTCTTTTTTTAATGAACATTTTGTTTTCCTCTGTAAATTGTTCATAATAAATGTGTTTAAGGATATCAATTACTTTAATCTCCTTAAATAGTCTTTTGGATTTTTGGATGGATCATCAAACACAGTATATACTACTGCGTTATAGCCCTAGCTCAAACACAGTGCATGCTACTGTGTTATAGCCCTAGCTCAACACCTCCCCACTGACATCTTTTATTTTTCCTTCCAATTTTGAAACGATGTCTATCAGTTACTTGAACAGACCTTGACATAGCAATCCCTAAACCTCAGCTTCCTGCATAGCTGGGCTCACAGTACTGAGCCGGCTGCCTTGCTTGTGCTTCCTTGTACATCTGAGTTGTTGATCAATAGCTGAAGATATTTATTTCCTGATAAGTCAGTAGAATAACAGTTCTATTTCAGCTGACTCTTAAGGAGCTGTGGAAGAGGAAGGTTAGACACAAAGGTAGACTGAAGTTCTCCACGTCACCATGTGTGCTATCAGAGTCCCTCGTGTCACATGGCAGCCACTGTGGGTAGGATTGAATCTGTGGTGACAGTTCATAGCATTGGAGGAAGAAGACTGAGGACTAAGCATATGGAGCCATATTTGAGACCAGCCCTTGCTTCCACTGGTGTGAATCTTCTCGCTTTGCCTCACCCCATGTGAACCCACAGTGGGAGGAGCTCAGAAATGCTACAGTGACCGTGGAGGGAAGTCAAAGGGTAGCTTCTGTAGACTTGAGAGCTCATCCACTCTCTGGCCTTCAGCATTAGACCTGAAGCCCCAGTCTAGGTAGTGTGGCCTTAGAGCACAAATTCTTAATTCTGTTCAGCAGTTAAGACCACTACCCGGTCTTCCAATGGTCCTGAGTTCAATTCCCAGCAACCACATGGTGGCTCACAACCATCTGTAATGATATCCGGTGCCCTCTTGAGGAAGAGACCTGGTCAGTCGTCCTCATCAACTTAGACCATGAAACCCAATATGGACAAGTTTTCAACAGAACCACCATGTACGGGCTGCCCATGCATGCTTCAGCATTGTCAAGGCATAAATTTCATTTTTTATTCATTCTAGAAAATGCTGGGCCTGTGATTCTCTCAGAAATAGACTAGTAAACCCAGCTTCACATCTGCAATGTGGGTCCATCATGTAACAGTAATGCCGTTTGTCTTGTTGTGTATAGTGACATTGCCAACTATGACACATGATGACAAAGAGCACTAGTCAGGCTATTTTGGCTGGGAATGAGGCACATCATAGAGAAGAAGGCTGGACCTTGATTGATTAGGGCCCTACCTTGTTTAGGGAGAGAAGGGGTATGAAGAGGGAGGAGGGAGACAGGCCTTGTCTTACGTGAGAGTCCTCATCCTTACATGAGAGGCAGTGAGATTGCTCAGCATTGCTGCTTTGGAGAGCTTAGGACTCAAGATAAACTCACATTTCTGTGTGAGACATTTTTTTCATTGATCAGTTTGAGAAGGAAATTTTGTGCAGTTTATTCTATGTCTTCCTATAAAGATTTAACATTTTCTAATGTAAAAATTAAGCCCAGAAGCTGTCAAGATGTAGAAAATAAATGACTTCCCCATTACACAGCTGCAGTCTTACCACCTCCTGATTGTATGCCTTCATTACTGGGAGCACACCCTTCCTGGGCTTTTCTTGCCTCCCCCAGCTGTCCCCACCTGCCCCTTTCAGTGACTCATGCACAGTCTGTCTACTGTGAGCATGTGGGCATTCTCTCTCTCTCTCTCTCACACACACATACACACATGCATGTTTAAATCTGTTTTTGTCATGAAGTATCTTGTTTTCTCCTTCAATGGTGAATGAAACTTGGCTGGGTACAGTAGTCTGGGCTTGCATTCATGGTCTCTTAGCTTCTGCAGCACATCTATCCAGGACCTTCTGGCTTTAATGGTTTCCATTGAGAAGTCGGGTATAATTCTGATAGGTTTACCTTTATGTTACTTAACCTTTTACCTTTGCAGCTCTTACTATTATTTCTTTATTCTGTATATTTTGTGTTTTGATTTTTATATGGTGAGATTTTTTTTTTATCCAGTCTATTTGGTTTTCTGTAAGTTTCTTGTACCTTCATAGGGATATCCTTCTTTAGGTTGGGAAAGTTTTCTTCTATAATTTTGCTGAATGTATTTTCTGTCTTTAAGCTGGAGTTCTTCTCCTTCTTCTATCCCTATTATTCTTAAGTTTGGTCTTTTCATGTTGTCCCAGATTTCCTGAATGTTTTGTGTTAAGAATTTGTTGAATTTACTGTTTTCTTTGACCAGTGAGTGTATTTCCTCTATAGTATCTTCAGGGCCTGATATTCTTTCTTCTATCCCTTGTATTCTGTTGGTTATAGTTGCCTCTGTAGTTACTGTTTGTTTACCCAGATTTTCCATATCCAGAATTACCTTGGTTTGTGTTTTCTTTATTACCTCTATTACAGTCTTCAAGTCTTGAACTGTTTCTTTCACCTGTTTGTTTTTTTTCTTGTGTTTCTTTGAGGGATTTATTAATTTCTTCCAATTTCTGTTTGTCTTCTCTTCCATTTCTTTAATGGAGTTTTTCACTTCCTGTTTAAAGTTCCCCATCATTTTCATAAAGTTACATTTAAAGTCGTTTTCTTCTACTTCTTCTGGTTTAGGTTTATCAAGTCTTCCTGATGTGTGACTGCTGGGTTCTGGTTACCATCTTGCTTTTTAGGTTGTTGGAGGAATTCTTGTATTGGTGTCTACCTATCTCTTCCTCTAAATGAGGCCAGCAGTTTCTTTGTGTCTTGCTCCAATTCTTGCTGTGGCTGTCTGAGTATTTGGGAGTTTTTCTTGGTCTGCTCTGTACTGTCAGTGTCTGTCTCAGAAGGCCTCTGAGGTCTCTATACACCTGCTCTCTTGGTGCTCTCTCCTAATCCCCTCAGTGTTGTAGCAGGCTCTTGGTCTCTTCAGTATTATAGCCAGCTCTCAGCTCTTAGGTGGGGTGTGGTTAGTAGCTTGTGGGGTCCAGTGGATGGGTTTGGATTTTGGGGGAGCCTCGCTGCAGGAAACTCCCTGCTGGCTGGCTAGAAAAGCCCATGGGAGTTGGGGAAGGGCCCCTAGGTTTTGTGCTTCAGGACATGCTGCCACACAGTTGTTTAGGTTCTGTGAACCTAGCTCACCATGTTTGTAAACCTAGGGATGTCAACAGTGGTCCAAGGTTTGCAGTTCCATTCTAGTGAAATGCTTTGTTTTGTTTTTAGTTAGCACCTTCATTGCCCGGAGTACAAAGTCTCCTTGGTCGCAAGGCTGGGAACATGCTGTACAGGCAATGTGCATCTCTCACCCATGTCCCATCCTCATTTTCAGGGTAGACTTCCTGCTCCCATGAGCCTGAGTGCTCTAGTGACAAACTTCCCTGGTGGTGCAGGTATGAGAAAGAGTGGGGGTGTGTCTTCTCACACATGTGCTTTCCTTTATAGGAGTTCGCTATCAGCAAAAATATTCAGCTGGGTGATGAGAAGGGCTTGAAATTCCCCTCGGTTTGGGACTGGGCTCTTCAGTTCACAGCAAAGGATCGGACCCTTTTCCACAACCCCTTCTACATTGGCAAGAGCACTCCTTGTGTACAGAATGGCTCCAGGAAGTCTTTTAAGCGGACAAAGGTAAGCTGCAGACAGCAGTGCACTATCAGTAGAGACCCCATCCCCATGCTGCAGATAGTGCACTAGCAGTAGAGACCCCATCCCCATGCTGCTGCAGACAGCACACTAGCAGTAGAGACCCCATCCCCATGCTGCTGCAGACAGCACACTAGCAGTAGAGACGCCATCCCCATGCTGCTGCAGTGCCCTGTCGCTAGCCATTGTGTCTTTACAAGTGTTAGAAACAGGCACTTTGTAGGAGGCAACTACTGCAAGTTTTGAGAGGCCTTCCTTTTTAACCAATGTGATAATATTTTGACTTTTTTCTTGGTGATTGAGGCCCGTGAAGCCCATTTGGCATAAGAGATGGCAGTTGGCAGCTCCGAGCTGGACTTCTTGCTAGCCTGCCTATTCTTTCTAGAAATCAGCTAGTGTAGATGTTTTCCTTACCCCTACAGTCTTATGAGCATTCACTAAAGCAAATGGTACTTGCCTTTCTTCCACTCTTCTCCTGGCACAGTAATAACCTTGGAGAGTCAATCCAAAAAGTTAGTTCCAGAGAAGACAGCGTAAGCTCCACAAGGGAAAGAAGGACCATGTCCTTCAAGGCTGAACCCCTCCCAGCTATTAATCCTAGCTGGTTAAACTGCATCACTGGTCCTTTTGAAAAGTGGGTGCTCCGGTAGAGTAATGCCAAGATCTGTCTCCTGTGCAGAAAAGCTACAGCTCTACACTGAGAGGGATGCCGTCATGCTTAAAGAATGGAATCATCAGTGACCAGGAGCTGCTTCCGAGGAGAAACTCACTAATACTGAAACTGAAGCCAGACCCACTTCAGCACACCGACAGTCAGAACAGTGGAGTGGAACAGTACTTTAAAGAGTGGTTTTCTAGACCAGCCAACCTTCATGGCATTATCCTGCCACGTCTCTCTGGAACACACATTAAACTGTGGAAATTGTGCTACTTCCGCTGGGTCCCTGAGGCACAGATCAACCTCGGGGGCTCCATCATGGCCTTCCACAAGCTCTCTCTCCTGGCTGATGAGGTGGACATGCTAGGCAGGATGCTGAGGCAGCAGCGGAGTGGCCCTCTGGAAGCTTGCTATGCAGAGTTGGAGCAGAGCAGGATGTACTTCAGAGCCACAGGTCCACACGACACCCTGGAGACACCAGAGTTTCTCTCCTCTTCCTTTCCATTTTCTCCTGTAGGAAATCTGTGCAGACGGAGCATTTTAGGAACACCCTTAAGCAAATTTTTAAGTGGGGCCAAAATATGGCTATCAACTGAGACGCTAGCAAATGAAGACTGAACTAATGTATTTTCTGAACACATTGCGAGAAGCTATATATTTCCCCTCCGAACTGAGATTGCTAATCTAGGTGTTTAAAACTGGTCATTTTATATGTAAGAAATTTGCACTAATATTTAAAACTTGTTTAATCATGCTGCCTTCAGTTATTCTAAGGGCAGTGTGACTTTGGTTTTGTCCTCTGTCCTTTGTGTCATTTGCAGTACACATTCCCCATTGTGACCTGTGATCACAGTAAGTGAGGTTTCTCTGGTATGTGAATTTCATCAGCATCTATTTTCCTACCTATTAAAGGTTATCTGATAGTCAGATCATGACCCAAAGACGGTGGGTAGGAAGTTCATAAATTAGCACTTCATGCATTTCAGATCATCTGATAAAATTCCCTGCAGGCCTCAGTTGGCATCCATATGTTTTTCTTTGGTTGAACTTAACTAATGAGGGTTTGTGTTCTGGGGTTAGACTTTATTATTTTAGTTGACCTCATTTAGGACCTTAGATCACTGTGTTCCAGAACCCTGAGTTTGCTTTAATTCCGTACAACTAACTTTTGAAAATGCACTGTAACTTTAAAGCATTCACTGTAGCTAATTAAACCTAGAAGTGCCTTGGACCTTAAGATGAGAGTAACTAAGATGCCAGAATAACAGGGGGAACCATAACTCCACGTTTCAAACTTTGGGCATTTAGACCCCACTACAAACTACATACTGGGAATAGCTTCTTGCCAACAGGCCTCACTAATAGCCAGTAGTCTCCAGAGCGACATTTTGTCCCTCAGGAAGTGACCCTGCAATCTCAGGGGTGGAACCCCTAGAGACTCTTTAGGCAGCAGAGGCACAACTCCAGCTGTGGACAGGAGCATGCCTCACCCTGACCACGGGCTACTGGGAGTGCTCTGCCCCCCATGATCACGTCAGCTGGCATGTTGACATAGGTCCGCACTCCTCCTTAGCAGTAGCTAGTGGAGGTTATGAGATGAACAGGTGCACAGACTAGAGCAGAGGGCTTCCCCAATTACTGCCATTTTAATACACTTTGCGGCTCCCCTTCTGACTTTGGGGGTCAGTGCCAAGAGGCTGAGAAGCTCATCTGAAACCCACGTTCCAAGCCGTGCTAAGAACCTGGCCGGCTTTATGAGGCCAAATTCAGAAGCTCCCAATTGTTGATGTGTGGAGAGCCTCCTCCCCGTTTCAAGGTGGATATTTCCTAATGGACAATGGCAGTGTCTTAAATCACCACCTTGGGTTTCAAAATACTTTATAGTAAAGTGCTGATTTAGTTGGTTTCTTTTTCTATAACAGAATTTCTCAAGTAGTTGGATCTGTATGTGGTGCTGCATAGCCATTTCTGCTTTTACCTTTGCAAACTGTTTAATGATGGCTCTGCATTTAACAGAGCAGTTGTCCTTGAAAGAATCTTAAGAAGTTCCAATCTCATGGCTAACCTAATGTTTCCACCCATCTGCTGCCTATAGAATAAGGGCTCTTGTGAACTTATACAAATAGCATTATCAGCAGTGAGGATGCTCTCGTCTCTGGCTGCTTAGCAGCCCCGGGCCCTGAGACCACTGGAGCCTGATAGTAATTCCCACATTTTCATTAAGCTACTTCTAGAAATTGTTCTAAATTTATTTTGGGAATGGGAACTTATATCTTTGTAATTTACATCCCTTACATTTACTTCAACTCCTTTAAGAACTTTGTTTTTGTTAACTTACAAAAAGGTCAGGTACTATTAACACTACTTTTATGATGGAAATTGCCTATTTTTGTATGGTAATCAATTGTAAATGTTTTAATATTCCCACTAGGTGGTTGTTATATCATGATTATTGTGCATACTATTTGTAAAACAGCTCCAAAGCCCTAGTATGGCCCATGGTACAGCTGCTCGGCACCTCTGTTAGCGCAAGTGACCCTGTGGTGGCAGAAGAGGTAAGCATGGCTGCATGCAGCATACCAAAGAGCTCGAGGCCACTGTCTCCCAGGCCCTGTGGGCAGAGCCTGTGCTGTTGGCGTCCACGCAAAGCTGACACTGGACATTCTAGTGCGAATCCTAAAGGTGGGGTGTCTTACTGTTGTTTTACGATGGGAACCAATTCTAAAACCAAAAATGCCTAACTCTGTTAGGACAGGACATTAATTTGTACTGACAGACAAAGATGAAAACTGCTCAACACATTTTTCAACAAGATCTTCTTGCTGTAGCAGTAACCTCAAGTACAAAACTTGGTATTGCGACAAAACTGAAACCTTTGTGCCTAAAAACAACTGGTGAGCTGAAGAGGGACGAGCAGGTTGGCTGCATACTGCTCAACAGAAAGGATGTAAAGGGAATTCTGACTGCTAAATAAAATTTCCACTGAAACTGTTTGTAGTAGTGACCAGTATGAAACAGTCCATAAGACCATAGCCACTGATGACGGGAGGCTTCGGCTCCCGCCTGTACTGTGTATCCTTTCTTCATCTGGTTTGAATACCCTCTAAGATGGAATGGAGAAACAACTTTCACATCAATTCAGAACTGGCTGTAGTTAGGCCACCTGAGTAGCAATGAACTTCCCTATCAGTTTTAATACTGGGGAATTGTGTTTCCCTGAGTCCCTGGAGACTGGGACCCCACATTGAGACCTGACCCTGCTATACTGTCAAGTCACCTCCTTCTAGGCCCCTTCTCCAACCTGAGACTCTTTCAAGCAGTGGCTGGTGAGCATCCCTGTTATAGTGACAGTGTATAAAATCAGCCTGATCTAGCCAATGGGGGTGTTCCTTAAAAGGGTGTACAAATGCGATGGCATTGGTCTTGCCTTTGCTAATCTAGCCTCAGGTGCTTCCGAGATATAAGAAGTTAGTGGCACGCTTTATTTTATAATCATGTTTTATTAACAAGGACTTTTCCAAAGGCCATTCCAGCCAGGGAAGCAGGTAGCCTGACTGCAGATCCTCACTTCTTCTTCAGCTCCTCCAGCTATCCCTGTGTGACCTCCAGCTCTGTAATAGACCACCCACTGTAGACTCCTCTTCCTTTCTGCCCCATCTCCAGTGGATCATCTAGACCTTCTCTTCTAACCTTCATCTCATTGTCTCAGCCCCAAACAAGAGCAGGCACTCCCTGGGAACCCAGAGGCTGCTCTGGGCAGGGAAGCAGGTGGCCTAATTGCAGATTTTCACCTCTCTGTTCTGTCCTCTAAATCCAGCACCCTTGGTGTCAGCCCTAAGTCTGTAGCTAACCACCTACTGTGGATCTCCCTCCTCTGTCCCCATCTCCAGCGAACCACACAGACCTCCAACCTTCCTAATCATCCCGTTATCCCAGCCACCAAATTCAGCAGGCATCCCCTGGGAACCTACCTGCCAAGCCTGCTGGAGAAGCAAGTAGGCCAGCGAAGCAGGTAAGCGAGCTTCAGATCTTCACTCTCCATCCTCTCCTCCAAATCCAATCCCCCAGTCTCATCCCCAGCTCTGTAGGAAACTACCTGTTATGGTCTTTCCTCACTCTCTGTCCCTATTCCCAGGGGACTAAACTGAACTTTCTTCCCTCCTGTGGACCCCTTAACTCCCCCCCCCCGGCCCTTCCCCATTCCTAAATTTCAGCTCCTAATACCTAGAAGCATTTTAACTGGAACTCCCAGTGACCACATCTAACAGAATCACAGAAGTCCCTACCAGGAAGCACATAGTCACCACACTATCCTGAGAACCAGAGGGTAACAGAAACCAAGGGACAAAACACCCCTCAACAAAGACAAGACCAGATATCGACACCTAGATATACAGTCATCGCAAACTCAGCTGCCTAGACACCAGCGTAAAAACACAACAACAGCCAGGACAGTATGTATGTCTTCTCTAGAGCCCAGAAACCCTACCTGAGAATTTTAACATAGCTGAAAAACAAGATAAAGGCCTTAAAACAGGCTTTATGAATATGATAGAGGTTCTTAAAGAGGAATAAGTCCCTTAAAGAAATCTATGAAAACACAATGTAAGGAAATAAACAAAAACAATTCAATACATAAACATGGAAATAGAATTAATAAAGAAAACCCAAACTGAGGGAAATCTGGAAATGAAAAATTCAAGAACTCAATCAGGAACCTCAGAGAAACCTCAGCAACAGAAGACAAGGAATGGAAGAGAGAGTCTAAAGCATTGAAATCATCATAAAAGAAATGGATACCTTGGTCAAAGAAAGTGTTAAGTCTGAAAAACATCCTGGTACAAAACACCCTGGAAATCTGGGACACTGAAAAGACCAAAACTATGAATAGATTTCAAATCTAGGAATAGAGGTCAAAGACACTGAAAATATTTTTGACAAGATCATAAAGTTTTCCCAGCCTAATGAAGGAGATGGTTATCGGTACAAGAAGAATGCAGACACCAAATGGACTGCACTAGAACATTCTCCTTGGCACATAATAATCAAAACACTAAATGTACAGAACAAAAAAAGAATATTAAAAGACAAAAGGGGAAAAGATCTAGTAAAATGTAACATCACACCTATTAGAATAACACCTGATTCTAGAAGCCAGGAGATCACAGACAGATATTCTACAAACTCTTAATAATAGACCACAGATGACAACCCAGACTATTATACCCAGCAAAATTTTCAGTCACAATAGATGGAGAAAATAAGACATTCCATGATAAAACCAAATTTAAGAAATAATTTATCTACAAATTCAGTCCTAGAAGGAAAAAATCCGATGTAAAGAGTTTAACTACACACAGGAAAATACAAGGAATAAATAATCCCATACCATAAAATCAAAAGAGGTGAAACACACATACACACACATCACACAACACCAACAAAATAACAGGAATCAGCAAACATTGCTCATTGATATCTCTCAACATCAATAAAAAGACTGATGATGGTGGTGGAAACAGGATCCACATCCTTCTGTTGCATTCAAGAAACATCTTACTGGGACTTGATTGGGGGAGGGGGAGGGAAATGGGAGGTGGCGGGGAGGAGGCAGAAATCTTTAATAAATAAATAAAACATCTTACTATCAAGGACAGATATCATCCCAGGGTAAAAAGATGGAAAATGATATTCCAAGCACATAGACCTAAGAAGCAAACTAGCATAGCCATTTTACTATCTGACAAAATAGATTTTAAAACTAATCAGAAGAAATAGGGAAAGACACTTCATAGTCATCAGAGGAAATACCTACCGAGAGGACATTGCAATCCTTAACATCTATGTGCCAAACACAACAGCACCCAAGTTCATAAAAGAAACAATAGTATAGCTTAAATCACATATTGATCCTCACACATTGATAGCAGAAGAATTCATTCTTGCCAATAAACAGGTCATCCAGACAAAAACTGAACGGAGAAATGGTGGAGGTAGGAGATGTTATAAACCAAACGGACCTGACATATGTAGGAAACATTTCACCCAAAACAGGATATACCTTCTCAGCACTCATAGAACTTTATCCAAAATTGACCATATACTTGACCATAAAGCAAGTGTCAACAAATAAAATAGAAATAACACCCTGCATTCTATCTGACCACCACACATTTAAGCTGGTTATCAATAACAAAGAGTTTACAAACTTGGGCTGGAGAGAAGGCTCAGTGAGGGCCTGTGTTCAATTCCCAGCAACCACACGGTGGCTCACAACTGTTTATCGTGAGATCTGGTGCCCTCTTCTGGCCTGCAGGCATTCATGCAGACAGAACCCTAAATACATAATGAATCTTTTTTTTTAAAAAAAAAAAAAAGCTTACAAACTGATGGAAAGTAAACACCTCACTACTGAATGAAAAATGGGTCAAGACAGAAATTAAGAAAGGCTTTCTAGAATGAAATGAAAATGAATACACAAAATACCCAAACTTAGGGGACAAAATGAAGTCAGTTCTAAGAGGCAAGTTCATAGCACTAAGTGCCTACACAAAGAAACAAAAAAACAAAAAAACCCGAGAGATCTCATACAAGTAATTTATCAGCACACCTGAAAGCTCTAGAGCAAAATTAGAAGCAGACAGCCACGAGGAGTAGATGGCATGAACTCATCAAACTGAGGGCTGAAAACGACAAAATAGAAACAGAGAACAATACAAATAATCAGTGAAACTGGGTTCTTTGCAAAAAAAAAGCAACAAGGCAGGCAAACCTTTACCCAAACTAACTAGAAGGCCGAGAAAGCATATTCAAATTAACAAAATCAGAAACGAAAAGAGGGACTTAACAGTAGATACTCAGGAAATTCAGAGACTCATTGTGATGGTTCAAATAAGTATGGCCCCATTGACTTATGTGCTTGGCCCATAAGGAGTGGCACTATTAGGAGGGTGGCCTTGTTGGAGGAAATGTCACTATGGAAGTGGCCTTTGAGATCTTCTATGTTCTAGCTATGCCCAGTTTGAAACTCAGAGTCCTTTCGCTCCCAGTGGACCAAGATGGAGCACTGTCATCTCCTCCAGCACCATGCCTGCCTGCATGCCACCAAGTCCCACAGTGATGATAGTGGACTAAACCTCTGAAAGAGTTTTCCTTTGAGTTGTCATGCTTATGGTGTCTCTTCACAGCAAGAGAAACCATGACTAAAATATTCATAAGGACATACTGGCTAGCTCTTACATATAAACCAACCCATTTCTAATAATCCGTGTATTGCCACGTGCCCTGCGGGTTACTGGTAATGACTTGGTATCTTATTCCTCTAGTGGCTGCTGGCATCTCCTTTCTTTCTCCCTGTATTCAGTTTGGCTTTCCCGCCTAGCTATGTTCTGCCCTGCCATAGGCCAAAAGAACTTTATTCATCAACCAAAAAGAGCAACACATATTCTCAACATACAGAAGGACACCCACATCGGGTATGTCTGTTGCCTTGATGATGTGATCCACCTTGTAGTGAACTGTGGGAGCGGAATGGGAGGTTCTAGACCAACTTTTGACAAAGTGGGAGCAATCGAGGAGAGCACTGTCTTCCCTAACATCTTGGCACATGTTTTTTCTCACACATAATCCAAAAGCTTGAAGCTTGACACGCATCATGACACCACAACTGAAATTCTCTGGGTTCCTCCTCTTCGAAATAAAGAATTTATTTCTGGTTGCTTTTCCTGCCCTAAGGAAATCAGAATTTCTATGGTTTCTGCCCTTCTTGGGTAATCATGAGACAAACCGACATTCAGGAATCTCCATTTCCAGTGTATTTAATGGAGAAATAATACTTGTGTTAAAAAAAAAAAACCTCAAAGGTTCATCATGTTCATTTTTTCTCTTGACTTTTTTAGCCTAATAATACGGAAGCTTGCAGCTCCTACAGTCCACTCACCGTGGATCCGATATTTCCCAGCGGATGGCAAGCTTTGTGACATACAGATACTATACAAGGATCTCATTGTACATTCTGATCTCAGGTGTCAGAAAAATCAAAGTGGAAACAGCGCCAACAGCTTTATCCTCTTGAAGATCTTGTCCCAGTGGATGGCCAGATATCCCCAATGCGACATTCTTCAGCCAAGACCTTTGCTCTTAGCACCGACTGCAACCACGTGGCAGACTTCCACTTCTGCCCCCAGCTTCTGTAGTTCATCCAGCCAGATCATCTGCTTACATGAAAGCCGATCACTGGGGCCTTTAACCTCCACCAGCTGAAAGAGAAGTTTCCAAACTTATCAACATCTTACTGAAATGGAGAGGGACCTAAAAGAGCTACAGTCACTTAAACTGCCACCTATGTGGATGGGTCGGTCTACACCACTGTCCGTACTTAAAACAAAAAGATACGCAGCTGGGACAGCCCGGGAGATATTGTTCTGTGGGAACTACACAGTTCTGGAGAATAGGCCAACTTAGGCAGTAGCAACAGAACTGGTTTTAAAGAGTGCACTGGGTTGCTGGTCCCTATTTTAACCCCTCAATCTGTTAGGTTTGCACTTGAACCAAAGCTTCATATTGTGATGTAGAAAAGTAGGATCTAGTCTCTACCAATCATCCCAAAGGCTCCATTCACACCAATCTCACCCCAACCCAGGACCTCACACGGCATTTGCTTAGGACACACCTATCTGTTGATCACATGTGTGGTTTCCTAGGTCTCACAGGTCTGCGTAAGCTCATTCCACGGAGCTCTACCTCTCAGGATCTTCCCAGGCACTTCTTCAAGTGTTTATTGTAAGACCGAACTGTTCCTTTTTCCCACGTTTTTAAAATATTGGGGGAGGCGGTGTTGTCAGAGTACAACTTGCAGGAGTTGGTCTGGGGACATAACTCACGTTGTCAGGCTGGGCGGCAAGCGCCTTTAGCCATCTCGCTGGTCCCTAACGTGTTTATTAAGTATCAGGTGCAGGAAGGCAGGAGCTGGGTCACTATTGTTCACCGCTAAGTTAGGAGACAGCAATCAAAACAATCCAGTAGTGTGCAGGAAATGTGTGTGTGCACACATGAGCAGCATGCGTCTGTTTCCCGGGGATGGGGGGGGACAGGGTTTCTCTATATAGGCTTAGCTGCTCTAGAACTCAAAATTTAAGGCTAGCCTTAAATTCACAGAGAGCAGTCTGCTTCCTCCTGAGTGCTGAGGTCCAAACATGACAATATGATTTTGATCCCCAGAGCTCGCTAAGAAAGGATAGCATGGTGGTACGCACTCACTATCCTAGTGCCTGGAGTGGGGTAGGGGTGGGAGGCAGCAGTGCAAAACTGATGGGCACTGCGTGCTCCAGGAAGATTCAGGATATAGAACAACCATCTTATTCTGGGTACCACAGGGAACTGGCTGCCTGCTCCCAGAGGACTCCTGAAAGCAAGCCTCTTCTCCTAAGTTAGGCTGGCCAGCCAGAGGCAGCTCACCTCTGACCCGGAAGCTTATATAAATGAGAGTAAGAAGTGGACTTGGGCAAGGCAAAGGCCATTCTTTCAAGATAATGGTGCCAGATTCTGCTGATACCAGAAAAAAAGCCAGCGTGGGTAATTTGTTGGTGCTCATGGAGATGGTGTGCCTAAACCTATACAGTTGGCAGAAGTGGGAATGGGCAAACATTTCTGTTCTAAAGAAGCCAGGAGGTCAGGTAACCTTTCAAAGACACAAACTAAGGGAGAAACAGAAGCCCAGACTGAAGAATTAAATTCAGTACTTTACTCGATAGGCTTGAAGTTCTATACATAATAAACAAAAATATTCTCATCAGAGACAGCACAGATGGAGCTCAACAGTCAGCTACGCCCCAGCAGAATTTATTTCAACCCCACAGCAGACGGAAAAGTATCTACAGGAATCACACAATAAAAATAAAATGTAAACAGAGCCTCTAGAGCAGAACACGAGAGAACCTCTCTATGGCTTCAGGTCATGGAAGTAATTCTGATAGCTGATACCAATATAGTCCATTAAAGAACACCTCAATTTGATCCGAATTTAAAATTTCTGATCATCAAAAGATACTAAGGAAGTAAAAAGACAAATCACAGACTAGAATGAAATATGAGTCAGGAAAAGGGGGAGAGAAAGAGGAAGAGAAGAAGGGGAAGAAGGGGCAAGTACAGGAGAGGCAGTGCAGTGTGAGGTGTGGACAAGACAAAACCAACCAGCGATGACAATAGGCAGGAACAGGCCCAGGGGATGTGGTTTGTTATGGACTCCTGAGGTCCTGGGTCCACACACTGTGCAAAGTCCTGCCTCTCGGCGCCCTGCAGCTGGTGACTTGTTCTAGAAACAGGATGCAGGTACTAGTGGACTATCACCCCACGGTGGGGCGGCATGGGACTGCCTGTCTCACTGCACCCCAGGTCCTTAGGAGTCTCTGAGAAGCCCCGCCTCCAGCCTAGTGACTATCCAGGAATGGAATTCAATCCTTCCAACAGCCATGACGAAAATGCCTAGCACATGGACTCTGACACAGTCACTGATAAAATCACACACAGTCTTGTCTACTGACCTTGTAGTGATGGCTCTGAGAATTCCACACCACCAAGTCAGGGAGGCCCCCTCGGCAGTGTCGGAAGTCAGCAGCCAGACGCCTGCACACACCACTGAGAACAGGACCCCCAAGGCAGGAGACAAGATCCTAAACACAAAAGGAGAGTTACCCACCTTCAAGACCGAGACCCCAAAATGGGCCTGAGTGGCCATCAGAGTACACCAGGACAATTCAACAAACACGGGCTCCAGGAACATCAGAGGTGGCTCTGCCGCTCGGATCAGGCTCCAGAGTGGCTGGCGAAACCCCAGATAAGCTCTGGCAAAGAGCTCTCCGTGGTCAATTACCAATCTCGGCCTGGTGAGGACATCCTGTGCACATCTGATGAAGAGGGAGAAGTCCTCGCTCCTTACAGAGGTCAGCAGCTACAGGGCAGAGGTTGCCCTTTCCCTGTTTAGGCCACAAGTCACAAAGGACGTGGGGAAGGCATCAAACTGGAGGTTTCTGAATGTCCCCACGTGTCTATCACTGACAGTGGCCTCTGGGCTCGGGGGACTGAGTATCACCACACACACACATCTCTGTGCATTTTGATATAATTGCCCAAATGCAGCCAGCACTGCGGAGCATTACCTGAGCTTGCTGAAGGGAAGAGAAGCGGTCCCAGCTGACCAGGGCAGTCACTCTGCCTTGCTGGGCCTGCCACGCCTCTGTCACCAAGGCCTGCAGGCTCGCAGCAGGGGCGCTGTGGATCAGCTGCAGCCTGGCTTCCAGGGCCTGCTTCCTGCTCGAGAAGAAGCTGTCTGTGCACAAATCCAGTGGGGATGCCTGTGTGGAAGAGAAAAGAAACCTCCCTAACGCGCCTGGGAAGGACACTCAGGCAGGGACGCTCAAGTCCCACGGATCTGGAAGTTAGCCAGCTGGCTGGCACAGTGTTTTCTTCAAAGGAAATGAGTGAAAATATCAGATACATGTAAGCTTGTAAGCTCTCATCCTGGAATTTTAGTGATCATTTAAATTGAACTGGTAGAGCTGCAGCTAGTGGGAGTGGATTGTGTGAGCCACTGGCTGGGTGCTGCCAGAACAAGCGCTCGGCTGAGGGTGCTGGGTACTCAAAGTTCAAAACGTAATGTTGAAGGGACACTCGGGTTGGGGTTAAAAGCTACTAGTTCCTCTTTCAAAATAAAAGGTCCTTTCCCATGCAATTAGCGCCCCTGTGAATAGATCCCAAAGTCACCACGAGGCCAGGTTGCTGCTGGCTTCAGACCCTGGTGCCAGTGGGCATGAAGCACGGGCACGTATGTGTGCACAGGAGAGGCCCCGGGTGGCATGGGTGGTGTTAGCAGGTCACCTGATAGGCGTTTCTGAAGACATCTGGTATCCCGTCCATGAAGATGATATCCCATAGCAGGAGGCCACACAGGGTGCTGAAGGTGGATCCTTCCCCATGGATCCCTACAACAAAGTCACACAAGGAGGAAGAAGACTCATTTTATCTGCTTGTTCAAGAATATCATGATGGCTGGGCATGGTGGCGCACACCTTTAATCCCAGCACTCAGGAGGCAGAGGCAGGTGGATCTTTGAGTTTGAGGTCAGCCAGGTCTACATGGTGAGTTCCAGGACAGCCAGGACTACACAAAGAAACAAGTCTCAAACCAAAACAAAAACAAAAGAGGGCTATCATGATGACCTAATGTGAATTCTTTTTTAGGAAAATAATTGAAACATTGATTCTGAAGAACATGCTATTTTCATGCTATTTCTAATTCATTCTTCACACTATACTCCTTGCATACAGAAGCTTCATTGAAGGAGAAAACTTCACAAGCCTGGAAAGTCACAAAGCAGTGGCTCTCAATATTGACGGACAGCCAGAGGGTCAGGCTTTCTTTAACAAAGCAGGTTCCCTCCCTCTGCTGAAGTTCTAAAGTAGTGGGCAAACTAGGCTGGGTGCAAAATTCACAAATTGGCTCTGGCTCAGGCCCTTGGCGATCTACAAGAACCGTTTTCCCAGCAGGACTGACAATAGGAGGCCAGGCATTTGGGGCAGCTGGCAGCCTCAGAGCCCCGTACTCTTTGCATTCACTTGGGCCACTCATTCTTTAAGCCGCTTTGGCCTGATGAGGTTAACTCGGTGTTCCCGATATGCAAGGCTTCTCAGAAACTGCCAGCTGGAAAGACCACCTGGTTCCAATGCCATCCTCTTGCTGAACACATACTCACTGGGAGACAACCTCAGGGAATGGTTAGGTCCTAGGGTCACTGCAAGTCAGCAGCATGGAGAGCGATGAATGTCTTGGCATAGACTCCAGACCTGTGTCTCTCTGAGTCCTGACTCAACCAGCTCCTCTCTCCAAGTCGGGTGTCTGCACAGCTACACACCCCAACCAAGGAGGGCAGCTAGGTGGCCATCTCTCTGCCTTCCTGTCATGTTCACACTGGCAATAAAGCTCACAGAGAGCTTGGGGAAGATGGTGGGCGGCATGGGTGAGGTGTTCAGGAGCCTACAAGCTGCTCACAGGGTGCACGGGGGGAGGGAGAGGGAGACAGCACCATGGGTGAGGTGTTCAGGAGCCTACAAGCTGGCTTCCTGCTCACTGGCTGCACGGGGGAGGGGGAGGGAAAGGGAGGCAGTGGCTGCATCCAGTGGCCATGCTCCTCCACCCTGAGCTCCAGAGCTGTGCTGGGCTGTTCCTGCTCCCTCTCAGTTCTGGCTCCTGGCCCACTGGCTTGTTTCTGTGATACATAAGAACAGAGTGAACACAGCTTGCTCCACCTGGCTGTAGCAAGTCCTCCAGCTACCGGGATCCAGACTCTGACCTGCTGGGAGAATGCTGAGCCTAACTTCCAGGTTCCTGTCCCCGAGTGACTATTACTAGGTCACTGACGCGGAGGTCAGAATCATTCCTGACCTTGGCTACACTCTCAATTCTCACTGCGGTCATTTCTGGTATAATCTTCCTGCATTATTCAGAAATAGCTTACCCTGGAGGGTTTGAAATGGCCTCTACACAAACCCCCTCTAGAATGAAGCCTGGTAGTAAATTGGCTCACTGTGGCCACATCAATCTTCTAATATATTAGAATGTACTTACCCTGGAGGGTTTGAAATGGCCTCTACACAAACCCCCTCTAGAATGAAGCCTGGTAGTAAATTGGCTCACTGTGGCCACATCAATCTTCTAATATATTAGAATGTACTTACCCTGGAGGGTTTGAAATGGCCTCTACACAAACCCCCTCTAGAATGAAGCCTGGTAGTAAATTGGCTCACTGTGGCCACATCAATCTTCTAATATATTAGAATGTAATGTAAATTTAAAACATCTGATACAGATAAAACATCTTATGAAGATAAAAATATCTTTATAATTTAAAACACCTGGAAAAAGAGTTGTCTACTGCTTTCAGGCTCCTGGCTTAATTGGAAGCATTTTTCTGTGTTTCATTCATAACTAACCTTCCTCTAGCCACTAAATGGGACAGTTTACATGTCTCCTTGTGACATCATCTAGGGCCTGGAATTTCCATCCTGTTCTTTGATTTCTAAGCCTTTTGGGCTTGCTGCATTGACCAGTCTTCAGCAGTTCTTCTCTAGAGCATGACCCCTCCCCGTGAGCAGGAGAGATGAGGAGGGTCATGTCGACC
>NC_022023.1:28455923-28461601 GCF_000317375.1 Microtus ochrogaster | reverse complement strand
CAGGAAGAAACCCCATGCCATAAACCCTGTCTGCACAGCCCAACTCACCAAGACCCACACACCACCACCTCCTCACGGTACTGGAGCCGTTTCTCACTAGTAACCCTACAGCATGGGCACAGGGAGAGGTCAGGTGGCCTCACTTTCCAGTGACAAAGCAGAGGGGAGAGACTGTGAGAGGAAGTGCAGCCACAGGTCTCAGGGTCCAGGCTGTTATAGGTGTGCAGCTTCTGCCGTGGCCATCACATTTATGAAATCTCAGTTCTGTGTTGGTTAACACGCTACCGTAGTTTCCCACTGGACACTCACATCCAATGAGCGGACTAGCATGGCCCTTCAGCATCCTCTTCCTACCCTGCAGCGGCTGCCAAGACCACGAGCCTCCCAGCTCTGAGACAGTTCTTGTAGATTGCCAAGGGCCTGAGCCAGAGCCAACTTGTGAATTTTGCACAATTTTTGTTCTGAGAAGCTAGAATTCCTTTCCTGTAGGCTGTAAGCATTTCAGAAGGTGGCCTATGAATGAAATCTACAAAATCCCAAACCGCTGCAGCAACCCGGACCCTTGGTCCCACTGAATTTCTAGTTTAAAGTATCGGACCGACAGCTCGAGGTAGGAAGTCTCTGCCTGCCTTCTATTGGACTGATGTGGGAGGGTCTTCTGTTTTGTGTTGATTTCATTGGTTAATAGTGAAACTGTCTTGGCCATTTGCTAGGCCAGCCCTTAGGTGGGTGGAGTAGACAGAACAGAATGCTGGGAGGAAGAGGGAAGTGAGGCAATCGCCATGCCTCTCCTCTCTGGGTCAGATGCCATGGAGCCAGCCGCCAGGTCAGACATGCTGAATCTTTCCTGGTAAGCCACCACCTCGTGGTGCTACACAGATTACTAAATATGGGTTAAAGCAAGATGTGAGAATTAGCCAAGAAGAGGCCAGATATAATGGGCCAGGCAGTGTTTAAAAGAATACAGTTTGTATGTTGTTATTTCGGGGCATAAACTAGCCAGGTGGCCGGGAGCCGGGTGGCAGGAATGCAGCCCGCTGCACCATCTACACTGGATCACACCTCCGAGGAGTGCACACACACCGCCCTCCGCCACCAGGAAAAAGGGAATGGGAGCATCTGCAGGGCTGCAGAGAGGAGGGGTGCAGAGAGAAGCAGTGCTGTGTTCTCGCCCTGACTTTGCCTCCATTAATGGTGCCACAGATTCACTTGGAGGTCTCTCTGCCAAAGGCGGGGGGCCAGGGGAGTAAAGAGCCCCAGTCTCTGAAAGTGAAGATGGAACAAGGTCCCAGTGTGACACAGGTCCTCCCTCAGGTCTGGTGTGCAGCTTATTTCAAAAGGAACTCAAAATCGCTGTTCTTCCTCAAGGCCCGAGTGCGTCTTTCTGGCTCCTCATACCGGTGACCTCACTGTGTGTCTCCTAACCTCAACTGTCTGCACTGGCCCCGAGCCTCAAGGACAGTGTCACTGCCAGACAGTCCCTTTCAGGGCAAACCTTTGTTCTTTCTCATCATTTCTACCCACTCCCAGCCTGATAGCAGATACAGTCTCCTTACTCCAACCACCCTACTGGTGCACCGTCCTCCTCAGAGCTAGCAGAGAGCAGCACCGTCAAAACAGCAAAGGGACCCGCAACAAACAACAGCATTGCTTTTCACACACCTCTGGCCAGCTGTGGCTTCTACTGAGGTCAGAGAGGAGAGCAACCCACTAGCAATGCACCCCACAACACTCCTTGCACTTGCTGCTTGGCCGCCTCGCTGGGCCATAGGAAACATTGCTCGGCTTACCCTGGTCAAAGCCGTTTCGCCTATAGTAGTCCAGGGCCAGCTCCTCCACAGAGCATAGGATTGTGGTGGGGTTGGTGGTGTCTCCAGTCTCGATGACAAACACAGACTTGCCCATCCCATGCTGAGGGCACAGCCTGCCTGTGATGGTCACCTAGAATGATGGCAAAAAGCACTCATCAAAGTTGGGCATGGGGTGCATACCTTTAGTGCCAGCAATCAGGAGGCAGAAGCAGGTGGGTTTCTGTGAGTTTGAGGTTAGTCTGGTCTATACAGGGAGTTCCAGGCCAGCCCAGGCTACATAGTGAGACTTTGTCTCAAAAACAAAACCAGACACACCTTGATTGGCCTTGCTTCAGTGGAAACCCCTGAAAACTTGCCTGCTCCTGCAGAGCAGAATGAATGGTAGGTGACCCACCCTGGAACGCTCAGAAGGATGCGACTGTGCCAGCCTCTGAAGAGCATCTAAACGGCCCCCAGAGGACCAGGCAAAGGCGACAGAGGCTCAAGTTCTTACTCAGCAGTTCTGTCACCCAGCTCTGGCGTGGCCATATGGGGTAGCCCAGAGGTATCAGAGAGGAGAGCATATAATTGCACTGGTATTTCATTTGCATTTTAATAAATAAAGCTTGCCTGAAGATCAGAGAGTAAACACCACACTGATCAGCCTCACAGACCAGGCAGTGGTAACACACACCTTTAATCCTGGTAGCCACACTAGTTTGCCACAGAAATCAGGCGGTAGTGGTGGGCACCTTTAATCCCAGAACTAGAGAGGAATTATAAAAAGGGAGGAGCCAGCTCTCAGTCTCATTCTAAGATTACTGAAGACAGGATGGCCATTTTTGGACTTGAGGTAGAGGCAAGAGTCAGTGGCTGGCTGTTTTGCTTTTCTGACTTTCAGGTTGAACCCCAATATCTGTCTCTGGATTTTTATTAATCGTGCTACCTGTAATGAAATGGATACAATGCTGATATCACCATTCCAGATGAGAATCAGGACATTCTGAGTTCAAGAGGAAGAATGTACTGAAAAGATTCCCAGGGGCCTCCACTCAGAAGAATCTAAGTAAATATGTTTAAATCGAGGACACCCAAAGGGGCACTGGGGATGTGGCCAGGGCTTAACTAAAACTAAGCAAAATTCACCCAAAGGACACCTACATGCTTAACATCTTCTACAGCAATTTCTGGCAGCTGGCTGAGGAGGTGCTTGTATTTTTTGCAGCTTGGAGATTCTCTCAGGCGCACAGCTCGCTGGTAGAGTGACAGCCGGTGTCCTGTCCTCACTTCTGGGTCTGCCAGGCCTTCGCTGATGCATCTAATTGCCTGGCAATTAACAGGTCATGTGTCAGGCTCCCCCAAGTCCTGAAGGCAGCAGCTGTTGATTTAGTCTGAGGAGAAACCTCACAACTAATTATGCCATTTTAGTAAGTGGGCAAACAGTGCTTGGAGAAACGCAAGCTATCTTCTTAGCTCACTCTGGTGGCTTTAACCATAACCCCAAACAAAGTCATTTGATCACTCATGTGACCAAAGTAGAACCACCTGGAAGGAGCGAACACATTCTAGGGAGACACTTGTGCCCTTCCCTTCCTCTTGTCAGACTACTGAGACAGTAGGTGCCAAGAAACTAACATTTCCCCATGGGTCTCATGGTGGAAGAAAAAGCTGGGGTCCTGAGGACAGCCAGAAAAGGGGCTTCTCTCCAGAAACAGGATGGTACACCAGAGCAAGGAACACAGTGATTCTCAGGGGCAAGTGAGACCACAGAGCCGGGCGAGATTCCCTACTCACAGGAAGAGGAACCTATGGTTCATATTTTCTAGGTTCTTCAAAGCTAAGTCGAAATATGAAAGCTCTAGAAAGACAACATTCCTCATCTACTAAGACCTCAGAAAGGCAGAAAAATAACCAGTGTTGGTAAGGATGTGGAAAACCAGAGCCCTTGTGTCTTACCAGTGGGAATATAAAAATGGAGGAAAGTCTGTGAAAAACAGTTTGGCAGCTTTTTTAAAGAGTCACACATAAAAATGTCACAGGAGCTAGCGGATTCGTTGCTAGGTGCATCCCTAAAGAATTAAAAATAGGCACTCAAGAAGTATGGCACACCCCTAGCCATGGCAACAGTGTTCACAGCAGCCGAAGGGCAGAGGGAACTCGAACACCCTTCACGGGACTGGACAAATTGGTCTGCACATGCCACAGCATCATCCATGACAACCAAAGAAGTCACAACACACTGGAATAACGATGGAACTTGGAAGCAAGCACCGAGTCAAACAAACCAGGAGCCTGGGCTATGAGGGTAGCCAACCAGATTGCTGGGAGAAGGTTAAAAGAGTCAGACTTACTAGCATCCATCGGCAGGAGCCAGGAGAGATGGCTCCTGGGTAAGGCGCCTGCTGCCCAGTATGAGGACTGGAATTTGCATCCACAGAACCCAGGGGAAGCAGGGCGCAGCACTGACTGTTCATTTGTAATCCTAGCGTTCCTCCACCAAGATGGGAAACAGGAGAATCCCCTGAGTTCAAGGACCAGCCAGGCTGGTGCATGCTGCGGTGAGCTGGATGCTCTGTCTCGGACAAGGTGCAAGCAGAGAACCACTACCTGAGGTTGTCCCCTGACCTCCACATGCATGCGGTGGCACTCACATACACACAGTCGTAAACGGGACACACACACACTAGGATTTTAAAATTTAAAGAAACACTTAAAAAAAAAAAACCTAAAGAATGAGTGAAAGCTCAGGCCTCGAGGAACTAATGGGGTCTAAAGGAGTCAAGAAGGGTAATCAGACACTGCAGCACTCTCTGCCCCTGCAGAGACACCAGGCAAGAGGGGTCTGGCATGGGCAAGGATGGCCAGTGTGGCTCCATCTCTTCCCAGGGGCTGGCACTGGCTACTGGCAGCTTGTGTCCTATAATACACAGAAGACTAAGATGAGGGGACAAGATAACAAGGGCTGTGTGTATGGCAGTGAGCTACTGGACAAAGTTGAAAAAAAAAAAAAAATCAACTTGAACGTAGCACCAAAGAACGCTAAGTTCAGCGACCTGTCTGCCTCTGACCACAGGCAAGCGTTCTGAGAACTGTGAACAAGCGGGGATTGGGGGAGTCAGGAACATCTTTGGCCATAACTTCAATGAAAGGCAAAGGTAGCATAGATACATGCACTCTCCAATCCTGGGTTCTGGGCCTGCAACCACCCTGCCTTGTTCTTTCAGCCTCAACACAGCTTCTGTTGGCCTTGTCATGGGCACCTGAGGTAACAAGGCATGGCTTTAGTAAAAAGCAGTAAAAATACTACATCATACTTTTGCATTCTGTGGGCCATTTTTTCCACCCCTTTATCCCCGATTCACTTAATGTACCAATGGAAAAACAAACCCTCCCTGAGCACAGTCCCCTCCATTCAGTTCAGACACAGGGCTGGAAAGGGGACGGTCAGGGAGGGAACCCGCAGGCAGTCACACACAGAGTCACTGTTACTCGCCTGGCTCAGAGGCGGTGGCCTCAAAGGCTCCACCCTGCTCAGGCACATCAGTGACAGAATCTACGTATTTTAAGTCCCCAAGATCCCTGGGGTCTGCCAGAGAAGGTGCCCTGTTCCAAAGGTGGGGCCAAAAGCCCCGCAGAAGCACAGAGAGACAAAGAGAGATAAGGAAGAGACTGCCTCCCATCAGCCTTTGTTTCTAGAAGCAGGGAGCAACAAGTTAACAAAATCACCAGTTCTTACCAATTCCATCCAAGCCCATCAAATCAGTCTGAGAAGAGAAAGGGAGAGGGAAGAGGGGAAGAGGGGGATGGGGGTAAGGATGGTGGATGGGGGATGGGGGTATGGTAGGTGGGGGATGGGAGTGTGAAGGATGGTGGATGGGGGATGGGGGT
>NC_022023.1:28453797-28455645 GCF_000317375.1 Microtus ochrogaster | reverse complement strand
TCCTTCATTCCACTTCCTGGAGCCCACTGTCAACCCCTTCCCCTCCCAGTCAGAGCTTCTACCTCATGCTGGTGTTAGAATCAGCCCTGCTATATTGCTCTTTTGGGGTAGGGGAAGGGTTTGGAAGAATCCACCAAAGAATACTAACAAATGGAAAAATATCTTCTAATTACATTTAGAATTTCTTTTAAGTTTTTATTTCATTGCCACATTTGTTTCTAATGTTTTGTTTTATTTATTTATTTATTTATTTATTTATTTGGTTTTTCGAGACAGGGTTTCTCTGTGGCTTTGGAGCCCAGGCTGGTCTCAAACTCACAGGGATCCGCCTGCCTCTGCCTCCCGAGTGCTGGGATTAAAGGCGTGCGCCACCATCGCCCAGCCTGTTTCTAATGTTTTGATAAAAATTAAATATTTGAAAATTTTTGTTTTATCTAGAGAACCTTTCCATGTATTATATAGAAATACATCAATGGTGATAAAAATCATACTTTAATTATTTTCACAGAACCATAGATTAATAAGAGAGGAAAAGGAAAGGAAGAAGCAATGCAATTGTATTTCAACTAAAATAAAAATAAACCAGACATGGTGGTGCATGCCTTTAATATCAGTACTAGGGAAGCAGCTGCAAACAGGTCTCTGTGTGCTCCAAACCAGCCTGGTCTACATAGTGAGTTCCAGGACAGCCAGACCTAGTGAAACTGCCCTGACCAGAAAATAAACAAACAAGTCAGCTAAAGGAAAGAGTTTTCCTAGGCTGTGGCAGCTGGGGACAGGGTGCTTATTTAGGTACCTGTGAGGCTCTCAGTTCCATCCCCAGGGCCTGCCATTTCAAAATCACTTTCAAGTCAAACAGGCTCGGGCTGCTGTTGCTGCCCACTGCTTACCGCTTCCGGGCGCTTCAGGTGCTGGTGCAAGTTCAGAGCCAGGCGATCCCACCAGCGCCCTCTGCTGTCAGGACAGTAGATTTTCTGAGACAGGAGATTTTCCAGTTCCTCCACCGCTTCCTATCGCAGCAATACAAAGAAAGATTTTTAAATGCTAGAAGCACTGACTCTAATTATAGTCAGAAGTCAACAGAGCTGGTAAGGTCTGTTCACAATGAAGGTCAATGTTGTCCATGTTCTCCTGCATGACCACCCAACTGCTCGGGCATCTGTACTTGACCCCCGGTCCCTGCCTGGTGGCTGGTGCTGAGCCCTCGGAGGTCTGGGAGCAGCCACCAGTCTCCACCAAGTCCCCTCTGGCAGCTCAAGGCCCCTGAGGACCCTGGCAGTCAAGCAGTGGCTGGTACTGGCAGGCACTGACACTGGGAACCCAGCAGGCCCCAGACCCACTGAGATTTGAGGTAGGCTGTCAAGTAGGCGAGAAGATTAAGGGGATACGGGAAGGGAGAGAAGTCTGTAGTTGAAATTATTTGGGGGACCGCTCCCAAATGAGGACACAGAGACTGAGAATTGATTATGAATGCTCTCCTTTAGCTGAGGCTTGTCCTACTAGCTCTTCTAAACTTAATTTAACTTGCTTCTATTCATACACATTTTGCTTCGGGGCTCTTTAGCCTTTCTTTCATTCTAATGTTCTACTCTCCTTCCGCCCTGTCTGGCTACCTAGCTGCCCCTAGTGTCTCACTGTCATCTCCTTTTCTTTCGTATTTCAAGCCTAACTTTCTCCTCCTACTTCTCTCCCTGCCCGGAAGTTCTGCCTTTACCTCCTCCCTTGCTATTGGTCATTCAGGTTTTTATTTAGACCAACCAGGTGCCATAGGCAAGCAAGGTAAAACAGCAACAAATGCAACACATCTTTACACAGTTACACAAATACAACATATCACACAGTTACACA
>NC_022023.1:28444774-28453502 GCF_000317375.1 Microtus ochrogaster | reverse complement strand
TCACATAGTTACACAAATACAACACATCACATAGTTACACAAATACAACACATCTTCACACAGTTACACAAATGCAACACATCTTCACATAGTTACACAAATGCAACACATCTTCACATAGTTACAAAAATGCAACACATCTTTGCATGGCTAAATAATTATTCTGCAACAGAAGCCCTTCACTCTGGGCTCTGGTTCTAAGTCAGAAACTTCAACACATCTGATGAAGCAGGAATTGCGCACAGAGACTGTGCCTACCCTGCCCCGCCCCTAGAGGATGCAGAAACAAGGGACCTGCGTCCGTGCAGTACTTCTCCTCCTCCCCCATCCCTGCAATCGCCAAAGAAAGCCATCTTACCATTTAAAGGTATCGTTTTAAGGTAAGTGAACCGGCTTCCAGTTCGTATTTTCCTTAACTTTGCTTTACCTTTAAATCTTGTTAACTATAATGCATACTTTGAGCATTAAAGGCTTTAGAATGACAGACGTCACATCAAGTCCATGGATCTTCCTCTTTGTAAAATATCATTTGTCCATACAGAAGTGACACGATAAAAGGGAATTCTGGCAATTTCTTAATCATAATCTAAGGCTGTGACCAAGTCTCTAATTTGTGACTATCAACTACCTCCAGACAGCACATGGCAGGTGACAAAAGGCATGAGCTTCTTACCCACAAGACCTAGGGTAACTAGAGCCTTTCACTGAGCTCTGTAGCCAGGGAAGGCTGTCCGGGCTCCTAGCAGGCCCTGCCCATGACCACCACCACCACCAAGCCTTCCCAGTACACCCACTCACCACATTATAAACAAAACGGCTGCTGGCAACAGCTTTCTTACCGACCCCAAACCAGGGAAGCAGGTGCCTTCAGTAAACAGCCTTCAACAGCGCTGATGAGAGAGTGGGAAACACCGAGAGCCCCAGAGGTTTCCACTCCGTGCATATCCCTTCCTATCAGTGAAGGGCGGAGTGGGACGCTAACCTCGTACTTGCGAAGTCGCTCCAGTATTTCAACAGCCCGAGAGAAAATCCTTGTGTAAATCCACCCAACGGTAAAGCAGCGCAGAAAGAGTGGCAAGGCCTCGTGGTGTCTGAAACAACAACGCATGCCCACGGTTTAATAACTGGCTTATCGGAGAATTGTAACAAGGGACTGAACACTGAATCCCGATCTTTAAAACGACATATTCCGATATGCTGAGTTGCGTGTGCAATTTCCCGCACCACAAACTCACATCATCACAGCCAAGCTCCTGCCCTGCCACTCAACGGGGAGAGATGAGAACACCTAATGAGGTTTTTACTGAGGTCAGCATTTAAACCCCACCCACAACACAGACAAGCCTTCAAACTGCCTGAGAGCCGCAACAAAGGGTGGGCTGAACCCTCTTTAAACATTATTGAAAAACAGATTCTACTTTTACCTTTCTGCATAAACTGCTACAACTACTTCAAATTAAGTTCATTTTGTAACTGACATATAAACACGCAAACTGCGTAAGCAGTGGAGTGTGACACCATATGCCCACACTGTAATCACAAGTTGAACATCCACCTCTTTAAATATTATTCACCTCTGCTTGTGGGGTTTTTTTGTTTTTGTTTTTGTTTTTGTTTTTGTTTTTTTTAATTTGTTTCTATTCCAGGCAGTGTCTCGGGTTTACTGTTGCTATGATGAAACATCATGACCAAAAGCAACTTGGGGAGGAAAGGGTTTGTTTGCTTTACGTTTCCAGACCACTGAAGTCAGGTCAGGAGCTCAAGCAGGGCTGGAACCTGGAGAGAGGAGAAGATGCAGAGGGCGTGGAATGGAGCTGCTCGTGAAGCTGGAGGCATAGCCCCAGCCGCTGGCATCCATCCCAGCCTCCCTGACCTGGGAGTTGTATTGGTCTGGACTCCAAATCCCAGCATGCCAGGTCCTGACCCCTTCCTGGGGAGGGTCAGGACCACTCCCACAGGGTGTTTAAGTGGGCTCCCAGAGGAGAAACACTTGGTTTTCGGGTCTGCATGGGCTCCCTGCTTTCCTGTCTCCCAGCCATGTGTTCAGCCACTCGAGAGCATCTTAATAAAACAATGGGCATTTTGATTTGGTTTGATTTGACCTAATTGGGTTTCTTGCACTGGCAGAGCTGCCCATTTTTACTATTTTTTACTTAACACTGCTTACTGGCTTGCTCAGCCTGCTTTCTTAGAGAACCCAGGACCACCAGCCCAGGGACGGCACCACCTGCAATGGGCTGGGCCCTCCCCCATCAATCACTAATTAAGAAAATGCCCTACAGGCCTGCCTGCAGCCTGATCTTACGGAGGCTTTGAAGGCTCCCTCTTCAAAGATGACTCTAGCTTGGGTCAAGTTGAAACAAAACTGGCCAGCGCAGGGAAGTGTGTATGTCTGTGTTTAAGTATGTGCAGGTCCTGGGCATGAGGAGACCAGAAGTTGACCCTGGGTGTCTTCCTCAACCCTTCTCCACCTTGCTTTTTCTTCTTGTTTTTAATATTCCTAGTTTACTGATGGTTTCACGCACAGGTATAATGTATCTTCTTCATAGCCTCCGCCATTACCTTCTACTCTCGCCACCTACCTCGAGCACTGATCTCACGCCATGGCTTCCACCCTCAACACTGGAAAAAACAAAAACAAAAACAAAAACAAAAACAAAAAAAACACACAGCACTCACCTGAGGGACGGATGGCTCTTCAGTTGGTCCCAGTCCCTTTTTGCACTCCGAGAAAGCTCCTTAGCTTCTTCCCAGTTCCCACTGGCCATGGCAGCCGAAATGTCACTCAGCATGTGTGCCGCAGCTGCGTATCTAGGGAAAAGGCCATGCAGGTCAGCCGGGGAGTCCTTCCATGACACTTCTCACATCCTGGCCACTGGGCTTACGGTCATGCGTGTGGGAGGGATGTGCTGGACATGGTGGTGCTGCCTTCAATCCCAGCACTGGGAAGCAGAAGCAGAGGATAGGTGGATCTTTAAGTTTCGGGTCTACAAAGTGAGTTCCAGGCTAGCTAAGGTTACCCAATGAGTTCCTGCTTCAAAAACAAACAAACAAACAAAACAAACAAAAAAACCACACAAAAAAGTGAGGTATACTTAAGTTGGATCTGAGTAATAATTTAATAAAGCTCTCCCCCACTGTTCAAAATGGCCGTGACTGATTCAGGGCCTACTAGGAAAACACCAGCATTTGCACCGGGAGATCACAAAGCTCGCCCCGCTGTATAAACAGTGATCAGATCAGTACTGCTGGGTGCTGGCCTTCACTCATTCACCAAGTTAATCTGTAACTGACTTCAGAATTGTGGCAAGATGTCAGTTGGACACAGTAAGCAATGCAGTAGTCAGAGGTGCCACTGGGACACTGCCAACAGAATGACAGGGGAGACAGCGATGAGGAAATTTTATGAACTATTTAGTGGAAGAAATGTGACCTCATCACTCCCTGAGATATGAAAATCATTGACACGTGACTCTGAAATACTATGAGAGCACACTCATTGTGCTGTGGAGAAGAAACGTGTGCAATATACTAACGTTAACAAGAAAACATGTCGCAATGAAAATAAACTTATGGTTGGGGATTTCTAAGACCATCAGAAATATGTGTTTTCTGATGGTCATGACCCACAGATTGAGAACCGCTGCCATAGACACGATTATTTATGGTATGCTGTTAGACAATCCAAGGTCAAGAAGGACACAAAAAAACATGGTCAGGGGCTGTAGCTCACTGATTAGAGCACCTCATCTGCCTCACACAAAGTCCTAGGTTTGATCCTCAGCACTGAATAAACCAGTGGTGGCCACACATCAAAACAAGAGACTCAGAGCTCCAAGGTCATTCTCAGTCTCACAGCAAGCTCAAGGGCAGCCTAGGAAGTGTTGGCCACAGCACTCTTGGTCCTTATGACCTGCACAACATGTTGGTCACAGATACTCTTTGTCAGGTGGTGGTGGCGCACACCTTTAATCCCAGCACTCGGGAGGCAGAGGCAGGTGGATCTCTATGAGTTCAAGGCCAGCCTGGTCTACAAGAGCTAGTTCCAGGACAGGTTCCAAAGCTACAGAGAAACCCTGTCTCGAAAAACAAAAACAAAAAACCAAATACTTTGTCCTCATGGCCCGGCCTGCACATTCATCCAGAAACAGTCAGTCCAGCTTTCTTGGCATGCCCTGTTCAGCTGGGTCAAACAATACTGGTGTGCGCACTGGCTTGCTCTTTGTCTGTACCCAAGGCCCTGACTTCTGCAGAAGGAATCATAGAAGGAGCTAACGGGTCCTACTTGATTCAAGACCAGTTTTGAGCGAGTACTAGGTACTATCTTTGTTTCCTAGAAGCTGGCTTTTAATCTTAATCCCAGTGCTCAGGAGGCAGAGGCAGGCAGATCTCTGCTGAGCTCAAGGTCAGCCTGGTCTATAGAGACTGGTTCCAGGACAGTCAGGGCTGTCACACAGAGAAACCCTGCTTAGAAAAAAAAAAAAACCAAAAACTAAACAAAACAAAAAGTCCTGCAGAACTGCCTTGTCCTTACAGCTAGTCAAGGGTAACATAGAACAGCATCTACCAGGCAGCTAGTGGTACCCTACATCCTGGGCCCGCCCCCATCTTGACAGTACTCTCATTTTCCTCTCCTATTTTCATCTCACAATGACACCATCACCTCAGGAGAACACCAGAGCCAGCTTCCATCTACTCCTATCTGCTTCCTTATATCCAATAATGATCAAGTCATTTCTGCTTTCAAACTGATATACTCACCTGTGTCCACTGCCACCACCCGGTCCATATGTCATCATCATCACCCAGACCACCACCAAAGTCAGACTAGCCTTCCTCAGCTCTCCTGGTCCTCCCTGACTTCTGCTCCTCCACAGGCTGCTTCAAGGGTTTCCCAATACTGGGAAGATCCAGGCTGTGCCCCATCTCACGAAAGTCAAGCATCCTCTGGTCCCTGAAGCTTTGTCCTTACACTGCCGCTCCCCAGAGCTTGCGCCAGAAGCCTTCTGTGTTTCTCCAACACAATCAACCCTTCCATGCCTCAGTTTACCTTATTGCTGAATGCATGGCCTGGTCCAGGCCTGGCTGCCTTTCCATTGGTATGTCATGTTTCAGATGTCAACTATCCAGGGCCAATCCCTGACACTACATATAAAGCAGAACTTGTGCAGCCTCTCTCTCAATGGTCACATCATTTAAAAAAAAAAAAAGGATTTATTACTTTTATTTTATTTGTGTGTTGCCTATGCGTACGTAAACGCATTGCATGTCTACCTGATGCCCACAGACACCAGGGGAGAGTAACACATCAGATCCCCTGGAGCCGGGGTGACAGGCGGCTGTGCGATGTCATGAAGATACTAGGAACCGAGCTAAGTTCTCTCTGCAAGAGAAGCAATGGCTCTTAGCTGCTGAGACAGCTCTACAGCCCAGTCACCTCGTTTCCACACACACACTGTAATTTCCCTGCTTATTATCTGTCCAGTGAGTGGTACCCACAAAGGCAGCAACCTTACCTCCCACTGTAACTCCAGACACCCCCTACCTAGGAGGCTCCGTGCACGCAACACAGTTTCCCTGGATAACTGAGGTCTGCTTATCTGGAGTGCAGCAGGGGGCAAAGGGCTCTCAGGTCACGTGTCGTGTTACAGTGTTTGTTTGTATTACATGGTACTTCTAGAGGTCAACTAAGCCTGATTTCATTCCCAACAATGGAATTTTAATTACTTCATTATAGCATAGGTGCTTTGCAGGAAAAACATGAGTCCCCTCTCTTATGAACTTGCCACCTGTGGTTCGGTCAACCATAAAACTAAAAGGTAATCCCTTTGCTATAAGGGTAGCGATGACATTTATAGCACTAACCAGCACGTATGAGGCACTGCACAGAGGCCAGACTCTAAGTACTTCCCATGTGCTTGAACATCAGTAAGAATGACAGATGAGGCTACCGTGACAGAGCAAGTTCACAGTCCCGAGTCCAGGGAGCCTGGAAGGTGGATCGGGGTACGCAGACCACAAAGAGGAAAACCCACAAAAGACAGGAGACACCTGGAGCGGGGCAAGTCCTCAGGACGGAAGACCTGGCTAGAGACTCACTCCAAATGAACACAAGCAAGACATTAAAGGTCCTGAAGCTGAGGCAAGATGTGCTAATATTGGTTTCTATCAACACTGATTTGATTCAATAGTTCCAGTGACTTCAGCTAGGGCATGAGTGTTCTAAACACTACTTAATGTTCCCCAAAGCAAAGGTCTGAGTCAGTTCTGCTGAAGTTTGACTTATACCAAAAGGGACATGCCAGGAAACTCATTTTTTTTCTGATTGATGTCACTTCTTCTTTTTTGAAAGGAAGTACAACAGTATGGTTGTGTGCACAACCAAATAACCAACACTTGGGGGGTCAAGAGTATAGGGTAAGAGGACTGTGACTACCAGGCCAGCCTAGGCTGCAGAGGCAAGAAAAAGGCCACCTAAAAACAACAAAAAGGCAAAAAAAAAAAAGTTATTTCTTTCTTTCTTTAAGACCTATACCATTTTTTTTTTTTTTGCAATCAAAGTCCATTCTGATCAAGTTGATGTTTTAATCCATGATGTGCCGTGTAAACTCCAAGGTCTAAATCACCACACACGTGATCCTAACCACAAGCTCTCATAGGTCTGGTCTGGGAAAACACATCTGCCTTATTCACCCCAGTATACCCACAAGGCAGGGCTGTTGGAATCTCTGTCTGTCTCACAAAAAGTGCTCCTGCACAGCTACTCAGGATCAGAACCTAGTGAAAATCTTTGTAGCTTTAACTCAAAACTCACGGACTTGGCAGCCTTAGTCCAAGTGCTTGTCTGCATTCTTCCTGTAGATGCAGAAAGACCGTGAGGAAGGCTAAGGATGATAAACCCCAAAAACTTAAAAATGACTGTATTGGCTGGCGAGAGAGATCTTATTGCATTTTAAAATATGCACAGATATCCCGGTGACTTAGTATGACCCCACCTGATGAGGTCCTCTCTGTCCCTGAAGATCTGGGTCTTCCGACTGACTGTATAGCGAGGGAATTCCATTCGGCCCAGGTTGACCAACAGCACCGTAGAAAGCTGACCTTGACCCCCACAGGCAGCGTCTTCATCTTCCATGGAATCAGTCAACGAAAACAGCAGCAAGATGCGGGAGAACACAGCCCTGGGGCCTTTACAGACTCGCAAGGAGCGTCCAGCCAAGTCTTTAGCTCTAAAATAGAATGCCACATAATCAACTCTCTAGCCTTTCGGTATATGGGCATAGAGTCTGCAAATTATTCTCAGCTCAAATAAGGAGAATGAGCAGCCACTGTTCTACACTGCAGCAAACTTGTCACCCCTGCTGTGTGACACTGTGTGACACTTCTTAGCCTTTCTGGAGCTCAGAGCCTCACTTAGCACATGGAGGAAAAGGATTGAATGTTTGTATCTCCAAAGGTTTCTGTGGTTTTTACTCGGTAATGGTGCTTTCTGTTCCAGCCATAGATATGCAGGGTGTACCATGGCCATGAACCCTCAAAACACCAGGGAAACTCATACAAGAATGTATTGCCTCTTTGGCATTAGCAATTCTCTCTCTCTCTCTCTCTCTCTCTCTCTCTCTCTCATTTTTTGGTTTTTGAGACAGAGTTTCTGCCTAGCCCTGGCTGTCCTGGAACTTGCTCTGTAGACTAGATCAGCCTGGAACTCACAGAGATCTGCCTGCTTCCCTCCCGAGTGCTGAGGTTAAAGGTGTGCACCACCACCGCCCGACTCAAGTTTCCATCTGCATGGTGACTTGGAGAGTGAGAAGCAGTCCAGACAAAGCAAATGTTTTCACCAATACAATGGCCACACACCTTTTTAAAATCGCTGCTCTGACTCCAGACTGGGTCTTGCCCCAAGTGCAGACTGAGCGCTGTCTGGCCAGTTTGAGAAGGGCATCGACCAGCTGCTGCTTCTGCCCAGCGGGACTCACCAAGTGGAAGGTTTTGGCCAGGGCTTTCAGTTCAGGAGCAGAAAGGAGTTCAAGTACATCAGAGAGTTCTTGCAACTCAGATTCTGAAACAGTTAACAACAACCAAAAGTTAAAAGTAGTTTTATAGAGTTTTTTATTATCTAACATTATTTACTTAGGGAAGGAAGAGAATTAGCTAGATGAAAATAAAATAAAATTTCTCTATAGAAACTGCAGTAAGTTTTCCAAAACAAAGCACGAGTCTCCCAAGAGTTCACCAAACTCTTCCCATTGAAGACTACAGACAACAACCAGGTGATGGTGGCACACACCTTTAATCCCAACACCTGGAAGGCAGCGGCAGGTAGATCTTTGTGAGTTTAAGGCCTGCCTGGTCAACACAGTGAGTTCCAGCACAGCAGGGCTACACAAAGAAACCCTGTCTCAAAAAACAAAAAATAAATGAACAAAAACCAAAGAAACCCACTATAGACAACAAATAATGAACAAACATTACTGGGGCACACTCTCCATCCTTCTCATGTGCGGCCTGTGAGGGTCCTCTCCAAAGTAGGTCACAGGGGAAAGTGACCATCAGCTCCCCTCCACTCAGCCCTTTAGGGCATGATGCAGAGTGGAAAGCCAATCACGCCTCAGGGCTCCAGCATCCTGTGTGGTGTACCCCAGACACCATAGAAAGCCTCACACGGTCTCCGGGCTCCAGCATCCTGTGTGGTGTACCCCAGACACCATAGAAAGCCTCACACGGTCTC
>NC_022023.1:28442864-28443977 GCF_000317375.1 Microtus ochrogaster | reverse complement strand
CTCAGGGCTCCAGCATTCTTCTGCTACAGTGTACCCCAGATTCCACACCAGGCTGAATCGGACCCAGCCATGTGTCTTTATCAACATACAGAGGTGATCTGTGCAGGCATGGTGGGGCGGGCATGGTGGGGACAGATGTTTTTAGAGAAACGTATTTCATCCCAGCTGGCTTCATTTTGTCAGAGAGGGGGAATGGGGATCAAGAAGAGTCAAGTTCTCCCTGGAAGACAAGAGCTCAAGAGGAAAGACCCCTATTATCCCATCTCCCAGAGACTACTATACTTGCCCCAGGAAAGCAACAGTAGTCCACCTGTCACGCCCTAGCCACCTTCACCCAAGAACTGTCAGGACAGTTAAGTCACATGATAACCTGTTGCCCTAAACTAACAGCTTCTACACTTTTTTTTTTTTTAAGCAATCAGTACTTAGCAGACACGGATCAGGAGATGGCACCACACTGACATTGTCATGGAAATCCCACTCAAATTCCGTTTTCCTCTCCGTGCCTCCCCCTAGCCATACCTGTCTGTAGAAAGCCCGAGTCCTTTAGTTCCTCAACCACAGGCGTTAAGTCTGAGGCGATCTCGTCATACTCCAGTTTACTCATCTTAATCCACGTTAGTTTACGCTGAAAGAGCCTTACATACAACTTCTGACCACTAGCTGCAATAAAGTTCAGAAAAAGAGCAAAAAATATTAACTTCCTTCTCGAAAACATACAGATTTCTTAGACCTGTTGTCAACGAACGCTGGCCAAATTAGAATTTCTAAAATCAAATTCCCCGACTTTTTAATGCAGCATGTCCACTCCTCAGAGAAGCTCTGCTCAGATTCTGGTTGTTTTGTTCCCTGCTTTTAGTTTAGCACTTGTGCTGGGTAGTTTTACGTCAATCTGATACGTGCTGGACTCACGTCAGAAGGGAGAACTTCAACTGAGAGAGAACGTCCCGCCATTGGTCAGTGCTGTGCTGCATTTTCCTGACTGATGATTAATTATTGATGTGGGAAGGCCCAGCTCTGGGTGGTGCCACCCCTAGGTCAATGGTCCTGGGTGCTTTTAAAAAAACAGGCTGAGTCGGGTGGTGATGGCGCCCGCCTTTAATACCAGCACTC
>NC_022023.1:28426739-28441549 GCF_000317375.1 Microtus ochrogaster | reverse complement strand
GCTATCCTGGAACAGAGATCCATCTGCTTCTGCCTCCCAAGCGCTGGGATTAAAAGTGTATACCACTACTGCTTGACTCAAACTGTTCCTACTTCTAGGTTTTGGAGAAGCAGAGCTACCAACTACTCAGGAAGTCACATTCGAACAGTCAGAACCCACCAGAGAATCCCGACCACTCTAGATAGGAGTCAGTGAACGCCATTAAGTCATCACGTCCATCTTCTGGTGAGAAGCACACAAACAGACAGAAGCTGTGGACGTAACTGAGCTAACAGAATTACTGTTTGCATATTCAAAAACAACACCAGTGTGTTACCGGGAAGATTCTGTAGTAATAGTCAGGATTTTTTTCTTGGATTTTAATGCCCCAACATGGCCACATATCATTAGAAGACAGTGTGGCCACCAAAGCAGCTCTTCTTACCTAAACTCCAGAAACTTCACGGCTTGGGACCAAGAGTGACAGTCACACAAGAGTGGCTTTTGCATCAAACCTGCACTACCAGCACGGAGCCACCACTGACTGCCAAGGATCCAAGCAACAAACTGGTGTTTTTATGCACCAATTCAGGCTTGTGTTTCTTCCGTTTGTTCCACACCTCAACTTGACTCATCACTGTAACAACTTCAGTGGGGAACCTGATCTGCTGCGTCCGCTCACAACCTCCACCCCCACCTGGGGATTTCACTGTCCTTGCAGACAACAAGAAATCGGTCACAGGCCGGGCGGTGGTGGCGCACGCCTTTAATCCCAGCACTTGGGAGGCAGAGGCAGGCGGATCTCTGGGAGTTCGAGGCCAGCCTGGTCTACAAGAGCTAGTTCCAGGACAGGAACCAAAAGCTACGGAGAAACCCTGTCTCGAAAAATCAAAAAAAAAAAAAAAAAAAGAAATCGATCACAGGACGGATAGACTGATCAGTGCCAGACCTGTTAACTTTTTGTTTGTTTGTTTGTTTTTTAAATCTGGACACTGGACATCGCTTTACCACTATCAAAGCAGACATATAGGAAATAAAACTGCATAAGCCGGGCACACCTTAATCCCAGCACTTGGGAGGCAGAGGCAGGCCTGTTCAGGCCAGTCTGATCTACAAAGCAAATTCCAGGGCAGCCAGGATTAGAGAAACCCTGTCTTGAAAAACCAAGGGGAAAAAAAAGAAGAAAACTATTGCTCTCATAAATGAAGTACTGCTTGCACAGTGACATCAGCAGGCATAAGAATCTGTTTTAAATGGGCCTATTCTTGACACAGACCTTGTAAGAGGCCGAGTCCCACAATATTCCCACCGTGGCTCCTTGTGGTCATTACACTCCTCCCACACAACACTCGGATGATAAGGAAGAAAACCTCCAAAGCAAACAGGCAGAGGATACCTGACAGCTGGTAAAACTTGGTTATGATCCCCTTCTCCTGGTCATCAAAGAGCCTCATGTCCTCTTCATTCTCCCAGATGGCCTGCAGCACCACCAAGAAGCTCCGCAGGTAGTAGGGGTGGCTCGGTGGGGGTTGAGCAGTCTCCCTGGGATCATCACAACTGGATCCCTCCTGCAGAATTTGTCGCTTTAAGGCACTCCCACCTTCCCTAAGCTCCTGGCTGTTGTTCCCTGGAGAAGTATCCCTGGGGATGTTTGAGTCCACCTCATTAGCAGACGCTGGCGTGGGAATCTCAACAGTCACTTCAGCCTCTTCGTGGCTGCAAGCCTCAAGCTGTGCGGCACCCCCACCACTTACCCCTCTGGCATCTTCTCGCTTCACAACACTGTCTCCTGAAGCCGACTTTCGGTTATTTTCAAAAATTAAATCTAATGAAAATAATGTGGGCCCGTGATCCAAAGATGCGGGCGTGCTGGCTGACTCCCCGCAGGGTGCTTTTTGGCTTTCATCTCCTATTTCTCCTATTATTTTACGGCTCTCTACTATCTGTTCAGAAGCATCCTCTTCCTCTAGAGATGCACAAGAAAAACGGTTTTCCTTTTGAGAACCGCTCAACATCTCATCTTTGTCCTCCACCTCAGAACAGTTAACAAGAAGGCTGGTGGCGGTTGTGGACAGAGAATGCCGTGGACAATTACTGGCTAGTCCCTCCTTCTCATGCTGTGATTTTTTAACGTTTAGGTACTTGCTGGACAATTTAGACGACAGACTCCCCAAAGACGCAATTTCCACACTCTGACTTTGAAGCCCACTTTGATTTTTGCACACCGGAGCATCTTTGAAGTAGGGACTGGTCTGCTGTTGGGTGCCCAGTTTCGAACCACATCGGGCAGGGATTAAACTTCTCTTTGGTGGTGACAACTTCTGAGGTGTCGTGTCTTCTAATGCAATACTGGATAAATTTGACCTGGACACAGTTGGATTCGTTAAACGAGATTGTGCAGGCTCAACCTGAACGAAGTCACCGTCGTTAGCACAGGACTCATCAAGGTGCCGAATTAGGTCGTACCTAGGCACCATTTTATGACAAATTGAACATGCAAGTTTAGCAGGTGGGGCATTGTTAAAATATGAAATAATCGAAGGAGATGGGCTTTTTGTAGTTTTGTTGGTAGATAAGCTTCTACGGGGTCTTTTTTGGACAGGTGATTTCCCTTGTGACATCACGACTATCAGAAAAAGTGGGCGGCCAAGAAAATTCGGGTAATCTCAGGTTAAGGGTCGCAGGGTCTTACTTTTACTCCCTTGGCTTGAATTAATAAAAGGTGCCTGCTACCACCTCATCAGACAAGACAGTGGCCACCGCGGGTGAAGGACCCCAAAGGTTTACTTTTACTCTCGCCTTGAACTAATGCAAAGTGAAGTAACATTTGGTGTAGGTATTCGTTCAATTTCTTCTCCCTACAACATAAAATACATAAATTAAAAACATTTTCAAGCATTAACGGGGTCGGGGACAACTGAATGGCAACTTTTGGAAAGAGAACCCTGAGCTTGAAAACAGATTAGGGTTGTCCTGCAGCTCCGCGCAGGCTCCGTGATCCTTGCCTCACGAGGACCGAGCTGCACTTACTTCCAGGCCCTTCGTAGAACCATTCTTCTTAAAAAGAGGACGCTGACTCTCTCAGACGCCTCTGAAGTCACTGCAGCGGAACCAGCCCAAGAGGTGCACGAGCGGGCACTGAGGCGGCAGTCCGCCCGAGCACCGCGCTGCAGGCAGTCCCAGCCGATCCCCGCGACTGCACTCCCAGACTCGGCGAGTGGAGTCCAGAGCGATCGAGCTGAGGGAGGGCGGATGGGGAGCTGGAGGGTGAAGACAGCAATGCATCCTCACAGGCCTTCTCTGTGGTAGCAATTGCAAAATGAGTGAAAGCAGCGATTGCCCCGAGAGCTTCACAAGTCATACACGAGGGTAGCACAATACTAACCCTTTGTGGGTGGTAAATTAGGAAGGCTACCATAATTTCTTTTTGTTTGTTTTCAAGATAGGATTTCTCTGTGTAACCCTGGAACTCTGTAGACCATGCTGGTCCCAAACTCAGAGATCATCCTGCCTCTGCCTCCGAAGTGCTGGGATTAAAGGCGTTTGCCGCCATAGCTAGCTTTTCTAACGCAACTAAAAATTAATTCAAAGAGATACAGCTAAGATAGGCTACTCATAATAAACGCATTATAGTTAATTTGACTTTACAGGAAAAAATGAACACAAAAAGTCAGAGAAAATACGTAATAAAATAAAATACCAAATAAAATCAGGTCAATAATGACATTAAATGGTCATAAATTCATAGAATTAAAAGGTAAAACCAGTCTGATTAGACTTAAAAATGTAGTTCCTAACTATGTGTCACATTGAAGAGCCTGGTGCAGCAAATCGTTTGAATTGAAAAAATTCACAAAAAATACAAACTCCTAGGATCATGTAATACCCAAATCACTATGAAAACTGGTACTTTAAGACCAGAGGATTACTCAAAAGTATTTATTCAGAGGAAAAGGATATTCCAATAAATCCTACTTGGAATAAAACTTCAGGGAAAGTTGCTGTGATACACACCTTTAATCCAGCAGTTGGGAGGCAGAGAGCCAGGTAGAGCTGAGCTGGAGGCCAGTCTGGTCTACATGGATTTCCTGGGGCTTCATAGTTTGGCCCTGCCTAACACCAACTTGGGGAAAATTTTTTTAATGTTATATTAGTGGTGTCATAGTCAGAAAACATCCCCCAGCCGGGCGATGGTGGCACACGCCTTTAATCCCAGCACTCGGGAGGCAGAGGCAGGCGGATCTCTGGGAGTTCAAGACCAGCCTGGTCTACAGAGCTAGTTTCAGGACAGGCTCCAAAGCCACAGAGAAACCCTGTCTCGAAAAACCAAAAAAGAAAAAAGAAAACATCCCCCAAACTCATGTGTTAAAACTCAATGGCCAACAGAGCAATGCCTCCGGAATCCATATGGTAGGAGAGAAGCGACCTAAACATTGTTCTCTTACCTCCAGACCAGTGCGGCATCCTCAGAGTCCTTGACATTGCATACAATTAGCACCGTGGTAAAAAGGTTTTGGGAACTGGAACTACAGATGGCTCAGAGGTTAACGGCACTTGCTGCTCTGGCAGAAGACCTGGGTTCAGTTCCAGGCAGCTCTACCAGGTGGCTCACAACTACCTGCAACTCCTGTTCCGGGGAAGCAATGCACATACAGACATGCAGGCACACACACATACTCACCAAGGCTTGGGGGAGGAGTCCCGCCCTTCTACCTAACCCAAGGACAAAGCAACAAAATGCCATTTTGACACCCACATCTCCCCCATCAGACACCACTCCATCTGAACTGTAAAGAATCAAGTTCTCTATAAATCCCCCAAATTTAGTTTGTTGTAGCAGAACAAGCAGACTCAGCGAATCAGTATTTAATCCAAACCCACACAACCTAGTTCTCTCCGGTAACAGCCATGTTCAGCATTAATAAAGAACTCTAAACAGGATATTCTTTACCATTGGGTTTGATCAGTGCAGATGAAAATCAAGCACCTTTCCAGTCATTCTTAATCTTAGGTCTCATTCTCTACCATCTGGATTAAGGCTGGTCATTTTTCCACCTAGTCATGACATTATCAGTGAAAGGCATTTTTCTGAGTGCGGATGTCTGAGCAATGGACTCCTGGTTGTCCTAGGGGACTCTGAAGACTGCCAGTCTGTATTCCAAGCTACACTAAGCCTGTTGCTTCTGGATTCCCCTCTAGATTGTATCTGTTCTCTCAGTATCTTACTATGAACTGTAGCAGCTAACCTGTGCTCTTTGTCCAGGTATTAAGATTTTCCAAAGGGGAAAGATCTAAACCATTGTGAAGTAAGACACAATAGTGGAAGAAAATGAAGAACTCAAAAGGACTATGTGGACAGCCAGTTGTAAGGGATGTGACTGGCTCTGGGTGCTTCTCATAGCAGGCAGGCAAAATGGTGAATCAGTGAAATCAGCTGGCGAGCACTAAAGCAGGAAGGGCACTGGGAAGTTCAGGTGTGTTTCACACCCAGAGAAACCCAGACAGGCTTTCTATTTGTTTTATGACGTTTTAGGGGCTAGTGTGGTCTAACCTAGCCTCCAACTCACTTTTTAGCTAAGGAAAGTCTTGAATTTCTGATTCCCTAGCCTTCATCTCCTGAATGGCTGATTATAGAGAGGTTTCCCATAGCACTGTGAAGTCTCAAGGAGTTCCTATCAAGCAAGATAGGTCTTTGCTAGCTATGTATGTATGTATGTATGTATGTATGTATGTATGTATGTATGTATGTCACCTAATACATGTCAGTATCATCTGGGAAAAAAATAAAACAAAACAAACAAAAAACAAAAAAAAAAAAATCAAACCCACTCAATAAAGAAAATGGCTTTAAAGATTGGCCATAGGGAAGTCTGTGGGACATTTCCTGGATTAATGATTGATGGAGGACCCAGTCAACCACGGATGGTGCAACACCTGAGTAACTAAGTGGTTGTGAACAGAGCAAGCTGGGAAAGGCACAGAGAGCAAGCCAGTAGACAGTCTTTGCTGCAAGTCTTGAGTTCTCTCAATGACAGACTGTAAGCCATAAGATGAAAAAGCCCTTCCTCCACAAGCTACTTTGGTTATGGTCTTTATCAAGGCAATAGGAAGCAAACTGAGATAGGTCTCAAGAATTTTATTATAAAACAAAATAATGACAGAAACTTACAAATTTATATATTAAATTCAAATATATTACAGCTTTAATTTATGAACAGAAATGTCCTGTTTTTTCTTCTTTATCTTTCCTGGTTGTTTTGCATCATTAATCTGCATTTTTACTTGATCTTGCAATTTAGAAAAGAATGCCTGAGACGACTTTAAGGGCTTATCTTTTCGTTCATCCTGCAGTTAAAACAAAACAGAGATGTTATAAATCATGCTTCTGTGAGACAACGCAAAGCATACAGCACATTAGGATCGGGACAATGACCAAATGCACAAACATGAAAAGCCACTACAAAAACAGTCGGCTACCTTAACATACATTCCATTATTACAACACCCTTGTGCCTTACGGAAAAGAGAGAAGAAAGACGACTTGCTGACAGGCCTGCCACTGTGCAGGTCTACAGAAAGCCTGAAGGGTGCCGAGGCCACTGCTGAGCAGTGTGCTTCAGAACCCAGAGGCAGCTCTGACACCCTAGCTGAGAAACAGCCCAACACATCCATGCCATAAGTCCCCACCAGGTGCCTGTCCGTACTTACCTTTAACAAGGACACTTTGCCTGTTTTGGTCAACTGTTTCAGCTTCTCTTTAGCTGCTGCTCTGCTGGTCTTCCCAGGCTGGTCTGGGTTCCTCTTTTCAAGCAATTTCCTTCGCTTTTCCTTCTCCTTTATTTTCAAACGCTTCTGATATTTCTTTTTCCTCCGTTCTCGTTTCTTGTCTGTAGCTGTTTTCTCAGCAGTCGTTTTTAGATCTCCAGCTTTATTTTTCTCCTATTAAAAATAAACCAAATAAACAAAAACCATCAAATAAATGAAAATCCTAAACAACCACCATACTTGTTATCCATATCTAACATCTGCTGAGGGATGAGAAGATGAACACACACACAGTGGCCAATGGCTCCATGTCTGTGGAACAGTGTGTCAGGATGCAGAGCAGGCCCTGCTTGGTACCAAGGAGCTGTGGTAACTCTAAAGCCACACTTTGCTCTTTGCCAGAACTGACTCAGTAAGAGTTCAGCCCCAAATGAACTCACAAAGGAAACAGAGAGCTAGGCTCTCAAGTCCACAGTATTAGCCAACAGGTGCTCTCCAACACGGGTCAAAGGACATGTCTGGTTCAGTCTTCGCTCTCAGCTGTGAATGGCAGCCCCTGGGTTTGGATGAGAGGATCCTAAAGACCAATGAAGAGAGGAAGCAGGGAATCCTGACTCCAGTAAAAAGTGACATCCTCATTTCTCCTGAGCTATCAGCTCATCATGCCAGGTTCTGAGTGGTACAAGATGGCAGAGGTTCTGACAGAAGTGCTGGCTGTATATGTAACAAAGCAGAAGAGACAGAAGAGGACACCCGGAAGGCACGAATGTCCATGTGCAGGAGTCAGAGGATGTCAGCACCTGAAATATCCAAGGTGTTCCAGTGTTCAAATGGTCTGCTGGATTCTAGACGTTAACGCTGGTAAGCATTACACTGCACTTTCTGATTATTATGGATAAAATCAGCATGGGGATGGGCTAATACTAAAGTATTACTGGATTTTCAAAGACTGAAACAAGCACTTTAAAACATTTGTAATACTTTCATGATGCCTGAATACACAAAATTAGTTTTTAAGCATTGCATAACTAATCACTCCTCTCACTATATAAGCATCCATAGTCACAGAGGATCAACTCTAGGACCCCACAGATACCCAAGTTCTAACATTCATACTTCCATACACTTCAAATTGTGCGTGGATTGCATGAAGCCCTGGGACAATGAAAATACTACACACAAATAGCTGCACGTGTTCAAACCAGACTCAGTTTTCTTTGCTGAATATTTTCAACATGCAGTTGGATGAATTCATGGATGAACAACTCAGTTACAGGGTGTGGGGGGATATACCTAGAAATTACTGAGATACACAGGAATAAAAACTGAAACTCAAGGAAAGTCACATCAAACAAATGCAGATCTGGTTGCAGTAAACTTCCTTGCAGTCGATAAACATTTCCACACTGGCTTCCTACCTTGATTTCCTCTGGGGCCAGGAGGGTCGCATCACTAACGCTCACTGGGGCTACTTCCTCCATGGTTATGGCCGGCAGATTCGACACCACTTTAATTTCAGGAACAGGCTAGAAAAGAGACAAGGCATTAGTGGGGAGAAGAAAATGGAGAAAATGTCACCCAATAAGCTCTTTATGGAGTAGGTCTCCTCTGCATATGCTACGGTGCTGACTTGGTGTTTGGGGGATTACTGACACTGGGAATGGGGCTGTCTCTGACTCTTTCACCTGTTCTTGGGACCCCTTCCTCCTACTGGGTTGCCTTGCCCAGTCTTGACATGAGGATTCGTTACTAGTCTTACTGTGCTATGTTTGGATGATATCCCTGGGAGGAGTGCCCTTTTCTGGGGAAGATGAAGGAAGGGGTGGATGTGGGAAAGAGGGAAAGTGCAGGATGAACTGGGTGGAGTGGGAAGAGAAGCTGTGGTCAAGATGTACTGTATGAGAGAAGAATAAATAGAGCTGGGCGGTGGTGGCACACGCCTTTAATCCCAGCACTTGGGAGGCAGAAGCAGGAGGATCTCTGTGAGTTTGGGGCCAGCTTGGTCGATAAAAGCTAGTTCCAAAAAAAGAATAAATAAATTCTTTAAAAGAAACCACACGCTGAAAACAAAACACAAATCTAAAACATTTCTGTGCTAGCTGGAATGACAACCATGACAACGGGCAGCAGCAAACCATTCTGAAAGCATTTACAGGTACATATGTGTACAACATTCTGCCAGTCAAATACTACTGCATGTTACCTATTTGGACATTCTCAAAGAATCCCGCCTACTTAATAATATATTGATTTGTTATCATCTTGCCTTTTGTTATGGAAAAATCTAAGCTCTCAAAAGAAATATAAAAAATGCTTATGAGAAAAAATTAAGATTACTTGACAAAATATTTAAGCTACTAGAAACTTATCTTTATATATTAGCATGAAATGGTACTAAACTGTTTGTAAAAACCAAAATAATGTAGACGAGAAAAAGTTAATGGCTCAATCATGTGAGGGGCTGTACGGGTAGTCATAGCTACCGTTCTTTCAAGATAATAACATCCAAGTCACGTCCAGAGGACAATGTCCCAGGGAAATGTCATAAGAGCAAACACACATGAGGAACAGGACAGGATTCTGGACTCTAAGCAAGAAGAAAATGTGGAATGTGGGAAAAAAAAAAACAAAACCTTATCCAACTGGGCTACTGTTCAGATATTCATGAGAAATACTATGCTCTTCCACAATCAGAGAGAAACAGAAGCAATCTCAAACAATACAGCATAGATGCTGGTTAACAGTGCACATCTGCAGAGATAGTAGGTGAAATACAGACCCAGATATGAAAAAAGAAATATTAGAGGACCCTACAGCAGCCATTGGCACTCCTGAAGAGTAAAATGTAAAACAACAAAATCTTTTAAACCAAGGCAAAACAGAGGCTGAGGAAATGATTTAGTGGGTCAGGTGCTTGCTATAAAAGTGAGAAGATATTAATTCAAATCGCCAGTTTCCATATAAAAAATGGACATATCTGCACATGCCTGTTGAGTCCTGTGCTGGGGAAATAGAGAGCAGAAGAATCCGGGAGCTCACTGACAAATCAGTCTATCTGAAAGAGTGACCTTCAGATTTAATCAATGAAGAGGCCTTGTCTCAAAAGACAGAGTGGAGAGCAATAAAGACGCCAGATGTTTCCCTTTGGTCTCTGCAAGCTTCTGACATCCAGACCAGTCTTTAGTTGGCATTTAAACACCTCCACAAGAGACATCAAAGGGCGACAGGTGTTTAATAGAACCACAGGTGGCTGTAAGTAGACAGGAGATCCCAGCCAACGCAGGAAAGGGGCTGAAGAAGTCTGGAGTGGACAGAACACTAAGCAGTGCAGAGCACATGGGCCCAGTGTTAGTTCTGCCTCTCCCACATTCCAAGCTTCAGTTTGCTCATCTGCAAACTGGAAACAGTAACAACAGCTTAGTGTTTTGGGCAATGAAAGTGATGTAAGCAAAGGACCTAATATGACTTGCAGCAGGCACCAATCAGTGTGAGTGACAGACACCATCACATAATCAAACACAACTGAGAGTCAGGAGAAGAGGAATCACTGAGGCTCAGAACTGAAGGTGACCACAGAGGGGCCTGCTGGAGATCGGGGTGAAGCTCCCTTACAGAAGCCCTGTTGTGACTTATAGGGAGTGTGTCCTGACACCAACAGAGCTCAGAGAGATGAAGTTCACACACGCTGTTTTTACACTGAACTGTTAATGCACATACCGGCTTGGGGATGAAGTGGAAGTTTGATAAGGCATCCAGTTTTAGGAAGAGAGAATCCATCATCTTCTGGATTTCTACATGCTCTGGATTTTCTTCTTCTTCAGTTTTTTGCTAAGTGAGTAAGGTCAATATCAGATGAAGCAGTTTACAGTGTACCACAGATAAAACATTACAGGCAACAAAAGGGTGCTACTTTCTTTCTTTCTTTTTTTTTTTTTTTTTTTTGGTTTTTCGAGACAAGGTTTCTCTGTGGTTTTGGAGCCTGTCCTGGAACTAGCTCTTGTAGACCAGGCTGGTCTTGAACTCACAGAGATCCGCCTGCCTCTGCCTCCCAAGTGCTGGGATTAAAGGCGTGCGCCACCACCGCCCGGCTTAGGGGTGCTACTTTCTCAGAACCACAACTATGCAGCAGCGTTCCACCCTGATGTGGTGCACACTCCTTTAATTCCAGCACTTGAGCAGAGGCAGGCAGATCTCTGTGAGTTTGGGGTCAGACAGGGCTACATAGTGAGATCTTATTTCAAACAAAAATAAAAACAAAAAAATTCCCAGCCAGGGAAGACAGTAATTTCCAACACCCAGGGAGCTTGTTTAAGACCAGCTTGGGTTACATAGTGTTGCTTTGTTTTTAAAAAGAAGGAGAGGAGAAGAATGTGGCAGAAGCAAAATTACAGGTATCAGCACCACAGTGGTGCCAATGCCTCACAAAGACCACAACGGGTGCGCGTTTCAGTACCCGTCAGCTCTGACATTTAGAACTATCAGTTTAATTCCTTGGGTATTTTCTGCCAAGAGCTAAGCTTCTCACAGTAGGATCATTAAATTTAAGAAAAATTAGCAAATGTTGGTGAGGATAGGGAAATTTGAACCCTGCGGATTACTGGCAGCAAAGTAAAATGAAGTAGCCACAGCAGCAGCAAACTTAGCAGTTCATAGAAGGTTAAAGAGAGTTAGCATTTCCCTCCTAGACATAATAAACCCAAGGACACTAAAGGAGAGAAACATGCATGCACGTGCACAAATACATACACAAAGTAGGATTTGCTATATCTAGCAGGTGGAACAGTCTACATACTCATCAACTGAAGAAAGACTAAAGAAACTGTGGCACATATAAATATAAATGGAATATTACCCAGCAATAAGATAGAAATAAAGTGCTGATATATGCTGTCAACATAAAGACATACTGCTAAATGAAAGTCACAAATTGTGTGACTTTATTCATACAAAATGCTCAAAGTAGGCAAATTCACAGAAGTGGGGTGTAAGACAGCAGAGATGGGAAGGAACAGGACACTGAGAAGTGATAAGCAAGGGTTCAGGGAACTACAAAGAAAAACACAGTTAAGCGCCTCTGAATTATTCACTTCCTTATTCTGGTTTTTCAAGACAGTGTCTCACTATGTAGCACAGAACCAACTCAAAATATGATCATCCTTATAAGCCTGCTGAGTCCTGGGACTTCAGGAGTGCCCCATCAGGTCTGAAAAACTGTGTCAAAATGGTTTCTATGTTAAATGAATGTAATTTGTGCAAGATTTATTCAGATTAGTCACACTGATATGGAAATGACAGCCATTTAATTCTACAGAGTCAGGTAATTTTATATTTGGTCTTCCCCTAGCCCCAAATGGGCACTGTGAAAGGCTAAGATGGTCTTCTGCTTGCTTGTTTTTGTTCTTCATAATTAAGACAGAGGAGCAGAAGGCAGTGGGAGGGGGTGAGAGGGCAGGAGTGAGAAGTTACTGGCTGGCTGTGGCTGTGGCCCGAGTCAGATGACATTGTGTCATTAGCGCTACTCCAATAAGACCAGAGTAGAGTAAAAAGTCTTCCCAGGATATGACCTTGTCCCTCTGTTTATCTAGGTTAAATTTAGAATTTAAGAAAAATAAAACGAAACAAATAAAAATAGCCTAGCGATCAAGATAATCTCAAAAATATATAAAATCTGAATAAATCAATTACTTCGAATATCAAAGAAGTAGGATTTTAGAATTATAATACCTTATAATAATTGCTGGAAAATCAATAACTGTTATACAAACTGATTACCAGCCCTCTATTCCCAGCACATGCTGTTACACAAATATCTAGTTCTTAGATCAGGGTTGAATGAAGGTGTGGTTCTCCTCTGCCATTTCTTTAGTAGTCATAGCCCCGAGGGCCTTTGAGGTCACCTTACCTGGTTGAGTTTGATGTACTCCTGCTCATAAATCTCAGCAAGGCTCAGCTTACTCTTCTCGTGGTCTAACGTCAGACGCTTCTTATATTCATACGCATCCTCTTTGGGCTTTTCTTTTCGTTCTACATCATCCCAAGCCTGAAATGCAAATACATTAATAGAATCCAAGATTTATTTCTATGTTCTGTAAGAATTACAGCAAAGACATTAATTTTCAACTTCTGGGGCTGGGGCTACAGCTCGATGGTAGAGGGCTTGTCTTGTGTGCATAGAGCCTTGGTTTCAATTCTCAGCCTCACAGAAACAGTGCCCACAATACCAGCACTTGAAAGATTGAGGCAGTAGAATTAAATGTTCAAGGTCATCTCAGGGCCATCTATGGGCACATGAAACCTTGTCTCAGTAATTTTAAAAAGTGTTAAATGTGATAGCCCACATCTTAATCTCGGAACTTGAGACACAGAGGTCGATAGACCTGCGAGTTCTAAATAAGCCTGGCCTACACAGTATTCCAGGCCAGCTAGGGCTACACAGTGATACCCTGTCTCAAAACAAACAAAACAAAACAAAACAAAAGGTGTTTTTTTTCTCTAAGTGGCAAATAATAAAGCATGAGGAAGAGAGCAAAGAGGACATTAGTTCAAACATTCCTTCTGCCTTTATGCTAAAGTCAGTCTTCCTCTTAGTTACAACTTTAATTGCTTTGTAACCCTTTGCTAGGAACTGAACCAGAGCCTCACTTACACCAAGCAAGAGTTCTACCAGAGCCAAACCACTCTAAAGATTTACTTTAGAGCCAGTTTTTTTCAGCCCACCTTACTATGTTAATTCAATTAACCTAGTTTTTCTACTCTGTTCCACATTTTCAGATACTCTCATATAGTATTCTGCTCTTGCTCCTCCACTGTAGATGCACTAAGGAAGTATCTCTAGTAAGACTAGTCACATACTTGTAATATAATGTCTGCTTTTTATTCTAAGCTGACAAAACCAAAACAACTCCCGAAAACTCTTTGCTGGGCCACTAACATCTGAAAAGATCCACCCTTGATTTATTACAGCAGATACTGTGCCAAGATGGAGGAAGGGTTATGGGTATGACCAAAGCAAGGCGGATGCCCGTCATCGCTGCAGTCCGCAGAATCGATAAAGCAGAAGGCCGACTCTCCAGAACGAATGCGTTCTGATGGAGCAAACCCAGTTCACAAGGCGCTGGGCCCGCCACCGTGTGTATATCGACTGATTCTCACAGTGAATCTCTTGTGAAGCTATGAGCACTCTCCTTTGGTGCAAGATTCAGCAGAGGATGGATTATTGGACACAACTCTTTCCCATGTACTGGTATATTGGGTCATGCCCCCCTCTCTGTGGGATTTCCAGTGGGAAATTTAAGTCACATAGTTGATAACCTTGGTTCCCACAGTCTAATCTCCACTTTGTTCCCTGAGATACATTAGAAGCTCCCTCCCTGCAACTATCTTCCATTTGGCAAGTCATGCAGTCAGGAAAGGAGTCTTTCATATAGATCACATTGGAACCTCCAAAGATAGGCATGTCCAAGCTCAGAGAATTGCCTTTGTTTGCTTGTATATATAAACCGCAAACTTTACAGACTAGGAGAACAGCAGGAGAATAAAGAAGCTGATGCAGAACAGTGCACAGAGGAGAGTCCATCTTCTCCCTCAGAATTAAGTCCCGTGCTTGCTGGGAGTCTTCTTCTGAACCCTGAGGGGACACTGAGGCTGGCACTCAGAGGTCCCCAATACATCATAAGCCCTATTACCCATCCAGTCAACAAGATTCAGAACAGATGATACTGACAGTGGCTCTGGCCACTGTTCCCATCAGACACATTACTTTCTTGGGTATGAGCAAAGAGCTATGCACTACAGAGAAGGTGAAAATACCTGTTTTCAGTCTCAGTGCTTTAAAGTCAAGACGATCAAATAAAAACTAAAAAAGCATTATTTCTAAATAATACAGTGAGACTTAAATTAAAACCCACTCCATTCTTACTGACCTGATCGCGTATCCTCTGTTTAATGATATCTTCTAGATGGAGGGTGGTTTCCTCTGTGATTACAGGGGCTAAAAGAAACATAATGTGTTTGTTAGATAAATACACATCAGACTAGGGATTCTCAAATACGTGTTGGACCCACAA
>NC_022023.1:28409440-28425449 GCF_000317375.1 Microtus ochrogaster | reverse complement strand
GGAGAAAACAAACATTATTGAAAATCTTCCAGGCACCATACCCATCCTGACAGCATGGTCAAAGTGCAGCGTCTCTTCCAGCAGGCTGTTCTCTGGCCGTTTCTGCGCTGTCACTTCCCCTTGAAGCTGCCAGGGCTTTTTTTCCAACAACTCTTTTTCCAAAGATGCAATTTTCTCATTCATCTGGAAAAATAAGACAGTTATTTTGAAATGTGTACTTACTAATGTACCAAGCTCCCCAGAAGCATTGGGTCTATTTGTGGGCTCCATTCTATTCAAACGATCCAAGTCTGCACAAGCCACTACTCACTTAATTATCACGGCATCCTATCATGATTAGTCCGGAATATCACTTTGATGGAGCCTGGCTCATCTCTGCCCTGTAACAGACCATTTTAGAGACACTAGCAGACACAAGGCCGATTTTATCTTAGAGACCTGCTGTTTCCCCACTTCCCTTCTGCTCACTTCTTAGTGAGTCCAGGGACCTTGGTAAGAAAGAATGCTTGCACTTTAGCCTCCCTAGCTTTTGCTTTTGTTACCACACTGACAAGTCTAATAGAGATAGCAGGTAATAGTGAGGATGGTAACAGTGGACATTTTGTCTTGTTCTTGCTAAAGTGATGTTTCTAGAATCTGGCCAAAAACCGTGGTGACAGTTTTGGACTTGATATATTTGTAGTTCCCTGAATCACAAAAAGGAATAAAATACGGTTAACTCCTTGACATCCCTGGAGCTTGCTGACCTTACACTGAATTAAAAGCTCGAGGCCCACCTGACTGTGGCACTGCTCTCACCACACTGTTGTGGATTCATGCATCACAACCAAGAAAGAGGCTAAAGTCAATGTGGATATTTACGTGTTGAGTCGGATACAGTTAGTCCTGTTTATACATTCTGCTTTATTTCTTATATATGGCTGTCAACCAAACATTACATTATTTACTTCTTGAAGGTTTGTGTAATTCCTCAGTGAAACCAAATATTTTTGGGGGGTGGGGAGAAGAGTGAGGTGGGAAGACATTAGGGTAGTAACTCATAAAGTTATTCTAGACTTTCTATCTCTTCTAGGGACACAGTGACAACCCTGAGCTTAATTAAAATTGCCTTTGAAAAATAATCCCTTAGGTAGTCTTGATATTTCGTTTTAAGATGAGTAAATGACAGAACCAAAGTACAATAACAAGCTAAAAGTATTAAAATCATCTGTCTGGCACTCATTTAAGAGACACACCTCCTCCAGCAGCTGAAACAGCTAAAGGAGGGCCACAGGATGACTAAGCGGAAGCGTACCCAACAGGAAAATAGGCACAGAGAAAAAGATTTTACAAATCTGGTTCCAAATGAAGGCTACGGGCTAGGAAATGGAAGCACTAACTTATACAAATCATAAGATGACTTTCATGTGGTATTTATATACAGTATATGCAAGATTTTCTTTTCTTTTTTTTTTTTTTTTAATGAGAGAGGGCAGACTACATATCTCAGGCAGATCTAATGCTCACTGTGTAGCCCAGGTTGTCCTTGAACTCACACAATCCTCCTACTTCAGCGTCCCAAGTGCTGGCTTTCTAGGCATGCACAACACTTAGCTTAGTGTACATGATCTTTAGGGAGCAAGGACTTTGCTTTTAAAAGAGCAGGGTGGTTAATGAGGTTCCACACTGTTGAACATATAACAGAAGTCCTAATAATTACCTTCTCCTGTCTCTTTTCAAAAGAGGATTTGACTTCATCAGATTCTTGCTTTACAGCTAAGGGACTCGTATCTTCAGCCTCATCCTCTGGCAAAGCAAAGGTCACTCTTTTCAAGCCTTCTTTATGCTGCTCACCATCCTCACCTTCTTCCAGGTCACTATCTTCATCCCTACAATACCAAAATGTTTATCAAAGAGGAAACACTACAAGCCTGTAAGAATACAAAGATATTATTCCAACTATAAAGTATTTTTAATACCCAATGTCATTCAACATTCAGAACTTCCAGGGTCGTTAAGTTAAGGAACAAAAGGAATTCTAATTTTTTTAAATTTTATTATTATTTTGTATGCATGACATGTGTGGGCAATATGTGTACCAAAGCATATATGTTAACGTCAAGAGAAAAACTTTCGTGGGTTTAGGGGATCAAACTTAGGTTACCAGGCTTGCATGGCAAGTGCTTTTATCTGTTAAGTCATCAACTACCTGACCCAAAAGGAAGAGATTCTTTTATTTTCCATTCATTCATTCACTCATTTATAGGTAGGGTCTATCTCATTCATTCATTCATTCATTCACTCATTCATAGGTAGGGTCTATCTCTATGTAGCCCTCCCTGTCTTTGAACTCCCTTGGTAGACTAGGCTAGTCCAAAACTCACAGAGATCCGCCTGCCTCAGCCTCCCAAGTGCTGTGATTAAAGGCATGCGCCACTACAAACCTGGTCAAGGAAGAGATCTTTAGGTGAAATACTTGCTATGTAGAAACAGAGTAGAAAGCACTAATACATCAAATACGTAACTCATCAACCCATGATACAAAATGCTTATTTAAACATTCGGAGCTGGAAAGATGGTTAAGAACACTGGCAGCTCTTCCAGAGGACATGGGTTCGATTCCCAGCACCCACATGTGCCTCACAGCTGTCTGGTGGCTTGGTATCTCCAGTCCCAGGGGATCTGACACCATCTTCTGGCCTTTGCAGGCACCAAACACGCAGTGAGCAGACATACAAGTAAACCAAAAAAACATACAGATAAAATAAACTTTAAAAAAACAATATGCTAGGTGGTAGTGGCAACGCCTTTAATCCCAACACTAGGGAGGCAGAGGCAGGCAGATCTCTCAGTTTCTAGGCTAGACTGGTCTACAGAGTGAGTTCCGGATAGCCAGGGCTACTGGCTCAAAACCCAATTGCCAGGTCCTTACTCACAACATAAAAGGCTAACTGCTCTGCTGGTGCAAATTAAATAATCACCAATATCCCTTGAAATCCAGACACATTTTTCTAGCTGTGTGATATATAGAGTCTGACTTCTGTGAGGTACTTGACAACTCTGAGTACATATTTTACATCTCCACTTACAAACTACAAGAGTCTGAAATGCTCACGTTTCTGAAAGGTTCTCCTCTGCATCCTCGGCAAATCCTTCCTCCTTGTTTGAACCCAGCTCATCATCATCAACACCAGCGATGTCATCATCACTTTCAACTGGATCGAAGAAATCTTTGTATTTCAGATTTCTGGAACTTTTGTTTGACTAAAAGAAAGATTTTTGAAAAATTTAAAGATATAAAATAAAAAAAAACACTCATGTGCCTATGCATATTATACACACATAAAAATTGCTTTCTAACTTTAATATCACTCCAGCCAAAAACAGCTATTAGGGAAACTAGCAACTAGGTAACTACCTTAAAGGACAACTGAAGCACAGCACACTGAAAGACAGAGCATACCTACTTAAAAGACATAAAATAAGAGCACACTATTCCATCTCAAAATTTCTAATTACCATTATTTAAAAAACAAAAACCACTCTCCAAATAGATAATTGTTAAAAGCCCCTCGCATCCATATCTTCCTTTTTTCTATTTAGTTGGGTGTGTGTAGGAGTGTTTTTCGAGGCAGGGTCTCATCACTTCTCCCAGGCTGGCTTTGAGCACGTAATTTTCCTGCCTCAGTGTCCCACTTAAAATGTTTACACCCCTGCACCACTGGCTCAGCTTTTACATTCATTTAATCTCTTCAATCCTTCACTTGTGCTCTAAGGAATTTTGAGGCACATTAAGTCTCTACTCAGGAAAACATGACATCTAACTTAAAAGTTTCTTTTCCTAAAACCTTACCTTAATCTTCTGATGTCCAAACAGCCCTCCCTCATCTTCATCTGAATCAATGTCTTCAAAAAAGTCAATGTCCTCCTCCTCCTCTCCGCCATCAGGTCTCCTTTCCTCTTCCTTTTCTACTTTTTCTAGAAAGTTCTCCATTTCAGACAGTTTGAAGAATTTATCATCCACTACAGACTTTTCTCTTGGTTTTCCGGAAGGTTTGGTTTGCATTTTGCTCTGCTGTTCCAGTTTGCTAATATCAAAGTCCAGGTCGGAGTCCTCATCACTGAAAACGGGACTTTCCCTTAGGTCGGGTCTGCTTTGGGCTCTCTCCCCCGCTTTAGGAACATTAGCACCCCCGTCTGACAGCTGCTCATCCTCCACATCAGTCTCTTGGTTCTCCTGGCTCTCACCCTCCAGCTCTAAGGCACCCTCCTCACCCTCCTGGTAGTCACCCTCCTGGTCGTCGCCCTCTGGGAGAAGGCTGAGGTCTTCATACTCGACTGTCTCACTAACTGCATTCTGGAAGTATTGTAAGATTGGTTCGTTTTGCAGTTCTAGTTGTTGCCAAATCTGTTCATCATCAAAACTGTTTATCTCAAGTTTCCGCAAAGGACTTCCAGAGATTCGGCCATCCTCTAAGATTTTATTAAAATCATAGAGAACTTTCGTTAAAGAGGTGAACTTTGATGCTAGTCCATTTTGAATCCTATTGGGAAAAGAATTAAGTAAGATTACACACAGTGATATCAAGCATTCTTAAATAAAAGAAAAAACAAAAAGCATACCTTATTTACAGAATAAAATGTAAATGGAGCATTAAGTAAAGACCCTCGATCCCAACAGTGTGTATCTTGCTGATGGACCAGAGTATCTGAGTTGGCTGAACAGACTGTAGGCTGGACAATCACTGCTCATCTATTTGCCTGGAGATACCTACTAAGTAAGTCAGCCTCAAATTCTCAAACCTGTGGTAATGGCACAGACCTTTAATCCCAGCACTCAGGAGGCAGAGGCAGGCAGTCTCTCTGAGTTCCAGGATAGTCAAGATTACACAGAGAAGCCTGTCTCCAAAAACAAAAGAAAACAAATTCTCAAATCTGCCACATAACACTTTTTATTACTCATTTGGCAAGTGATTAGTATCTGGCTATAAATTTGGGGACATTTCTCTAAGGATAGGACACCTGAAATGAGATCTACAGATTGATAGTGACAAGTAAAAGAGATCACATAGTATAAAGGTCTGGAAACATGTATTCTGGTTATAAGAAACAGTTAGGAAAAAAATACCTTGAAAAAGATGAGCCCAGGCAGTGTGAAGAACAGCAAGACCCAGACAGCTATAGTGTGATTTAGGAAGCAGAGTATGAGCCTGAGATTATGGACTCTGGAGGACCAGGACCCAAACCACGTCGGAGTCAGAGATAAGAACTTGTCACTTAAGGACAAAATGACAATTTGCTATTTGGAAAGAGAAATGATAATGGAAGATTTGTGAGGAACCTTAAGCAGCTTCCCAAAGGATGACCGAGATTGATGTTGGAGTCACAACAGTGAGTATGGCAATTAGGAATCAAAGTCTAAATAGAATTAGATAGGATGAACCAGGCAGAGAAAGCACAGAAAATAAGAGAAAAACGATGACATCAAGGAAGTAGACTAGCTGACTAGGAACAAATAAAATGATAGCATGGCCTAGTAGTGGAAATGGGGAAATGACTTCAGGAGAGAGAGAGTATAGGTGGAAGGGGAAGCTCTTTCGTGGACTCAGTGAATTTGCGATGCTAAAGAGTATGGATTTGCAATAGAAATCTGAGTCATAATTTTACAGGCTTTAATCGAAACGCTAGGAAAAAAGACAGAAATCTACCCTAATTTTCAAACTCAGTCGTGAAAGTGCACATTGTACAAGCATTGTACAAGCACGTACTTTTGATAAAGCTTAGTGAGTAGCAAGCGGTGGGCATCTCGAGGACATACATTCAGAAGTGCAATCGGCACGGAATAAGGTAGCATGTGTCAAAAGTCTCTCTGGACGCTAATAAAGGCGCTTCGTTTTATTTTAGTAGCACACAACTAGGAGATATGCACTGGACAGCTTTCACTGAGAAAATTCCTACAGGCCAAGACAGCAAAAACTGTCTGAAACTGGGGTTAAGCGACCTATATGTACTTCCACTCCGGTCTTTCCTAAGTTGCCGAACGCCTGCCTTCCCGGCATCCCTACGATACGGGTCGCCCTCCCAGGCCTGGATCTGCACTTACGTGAGGAAACACTCGGGTCGGCTGGTGGCTTTCTTGACTTCCCTCAGACACCGTTCCAGGGTCTGGCGACGGGTCACGCGAGGTGCCATAGCTGCGAACTACAGCTCCACGCGAGGGCCGAGAGCAGCCGGAAGCCGTACGACAATCATGTGCCTTCCGCAACCATAAGCTCAGAGTCAAAGGTTCCGCCGTGCACAGGTTCCGTCCCTAAACCCAGACGGTGGCTATAGCGGCGAGCACCTTCTACTGGGCAAGCGTGGAGGCGGGGCAGACAATCGAAAAGATCTATTGGTCCTCTCAAGCGCCTTGGTGTTGTGACCCCGCCCCTGGCCTCAGCCCCGCCCCCGTCCTGTTTCCCCGCCCACTACGGCTTTAGGCACGCCCCCCCGGGTCCCAGTCTCCGCCTTCTGCCCGCTTTCCCTGTTCACTCTGCCCTACTAGGACGCTGTGCAAGCGCCTTGCTTCACAAAATGAGGCGCATAGTGAAGGCCGCCGCGTTGGCTGCGAGCACTACAGGTGAATACCGGGCACCGTCAGGGGCGCCGGGCGCGGGGAGCGCTGCACGGGAGGCCGCGGGTGGCCGAGGTCTAAAACGCTGGACTTCCTGAACTGTATTCCCTTAGCGCAAGAGTTCTTTATTGTCCAGCTCCCTGCTATTGGGTTGCCCTTGGCAAACGTGGACCAGACAGGTAACCTGCCCAGGAGCACAGACAAGGCAGGGACAGCAGAAAATCAGGAAGGGACTCAAGAATTATTATATGCCCGCAATAAGAGACAGGAGAAACCAACAAAGTGGCGAGTCCTGAAAAGTCTCTCTTGAATTCAAGCATGTTTTATGCACTTCTCTACCCTTTTTTCATCTGACGTAAAGAGGGAAGGAACAATCGGAAGGATTGTAAGTTCTCTGAGTTCTCATGACCTCCGTCTCTTTTATAGATAAGCAGAATTATGGTGACAGATAACCTAGTTTTCTTACTTTCTCCTCTTTCGTTTTCTTTTCTTCTTTCCTGGTGACAGTTACTACCCTCAGTCTGAGATTTTCTATTTGGAAGAAAATATAAGGCAGTGTCGTTCCAGAGTTACTCCGTTACATTTGTGACAAATCCTTTAGCTGGCATGTTCAAAAGGTATTCAGAGGAATGAACTTTTGTTAATATACTTCCCACCTGGAAAGTTCTGTCTGCTCATCTGATGAAGCCTACACTACTAGCCATCTTTCAAAGTCGGCTCTCAAACTAAATTTGTTTCTTATTTTGTTTTTTGGTTCTCTAGGCTTTCAGGCCAATCAAAAAATTACTTGTCTGTCCTAGCAAGCCCCCAAGGCCGAGAGATGAGCCACAGGCAAAAGAAAAAACATATATACCTTAATACATGAGCTGCCTTATAATCAGTTTAGTATAGTGACGTGTTTGCGCACGCATGTCACACAAACACAGACACACACACGTGTAAGAGAGCATATTGTATCAAAAGAGCAGAGCACAATAGTTTTTTTTGTCTTGGGGGGGGTTGATTTGTTTTATCTAATAAGACAGTGTTTCTCTGTGTAGCTCTGGCTGGCCTGGAACCACAAAGATCTGTCTGCCTCTGCCTTCTGAGTGCTGGGGTTAAAGGAGTGCTTTGACAGAGCAAAATGTTAAGATGAGTTTCTGATTCAGCTAATGCTGAAGTTTTGCTAGTACTTCTGCTTGGTATGGTTTTCGTATGCCTGGCCGAATATAAATCACCACCTTAGCATGCCATACGTTGTTTTTTTCAAATATCTACTAAGGCAGAATCACATGTTCTGTCATAGCAAGCTCTCTCTTAGAAAATAGGCGTTGCTTATCAGACATACACTAATGATATTAAAAATGAGGATCTGGCCGGGTGGTGGTGGTGCACGCCTTTAATCCCAGCACTTGGGGAGGCAGAGGCAGGCGGATCTTTGTGAGTTCGAGACCAACCTGGTCTACAAGAGCTAGTTCCAAGACAGGCTCCAAAGCTACAGAGAAACCCTGTCTCGAAAACAACAACAAAAATGAGGATCTGGACTGAGATAGTACCTCAGTTCCTAGAGTGCTTTCTTAATATGCACAAAGCCTTGGCTCAGTCTTCATCCCCACATAAACTAGCATGGTTGTGCATACCCGCAATCCAAGTACTTGGGAAATGGAGATAGAAGAACCAGAAGTTCAGATTCATCCTCAGCTCCTGTGCTGGTTTGAATGTAATCGACCCCTATAATCTCATAGGATGAGGAAGTGTAGCTTGTTGGAGTGGGTGTGGCCTTTGTTAGAGGAAGTGTGCCGCTGTGGGTGAGGGCTTTGAAGCTTCCTTTGCTCAGGATACTGCCCAGTGAGTCAGTCTACTTCCTGTTGCCTGCAAGATGTGGACTATCAGCTACTCCCCCAGCACCATGTCTGCCTGCCTTCTGCCATGCTCCCCGCCATGGTGATAATTGACTAAACCTCTGAAGCTATAAGTGAGCCCCCAAAATTAAATGTTTTCCTTATAAGACTTGCCGTGGTCATGGTGTCTTTTTACAGCAATAGAATCCTAACTAAGGCAGCTACATACTCAGTTTGAGGTCAACCTAAGATACCTGTGAAGTGAACTCCCACCCACAGAGTGGGGGCTCCCTTCCAGACCCCAGGTTAGGCACAGACAACACCCAAACCTCTGTTTTAACCGTGATCCTTTATTAAGCAGGAAGAAAAGTTAAAAGTGGCTGCTTTCTGCCTCAGGCAGAAAAACAGCATCAAATGGTCTTCCAGGTGTCCTTAAGAAGAGAAAAGGGGAGATCTGTGTTAGAATAGGCTAGGGTGGGCGAGAAGGGAAAGGGGCAAGGATATTTGTCCTGGGGGAACGAAGGACTGACAGAGAGGAGACAGATGTAGCACATAGGCAAATGGTGGTTTATAAAAGGGGGAACCCCATGTTAGGATGAGGTGTTTAATTTTATCTGGGCATGTCATTTAGGTGAGCCAAAGGGGGCGTCTGATTCCTGGACTTTGGTAGTCAGCTGCAGGAGGCAGATGTAGCCAGATAAGGGAATAGGCCTTGGTGGCTAGCTTTAGGAATGTCATCTAACAGTTTTTAGCAAGGCAGAGAGAATGGGATGGAGGGCAAGGTCTGGCAGAGCCACATGCTTGAGTGGGCAAGTGTCCCTTCATTAGCACCTTTTTCTTTTATTATTAAATGGCTGGGTATTGGGTAAGTGGGCGTTGTTTTCTCTGGTTGCTTCCTGCTGACATTGAGGCATAGTTCAATGAAGCTGGTTTGTTGGTCAAGGCAGGGAAGAGCAGGCTGTGTCAGTTGATGTCCAGGTTCTGCAGGACCATCTGAGGCTAGGGAAGTGTCGTCTATGAGACTGGACCAGGTTGTAGAGTCTAAGGAGACAGCTGGACGGGCACTGGAGTTGCTGGAGCAGTCTGTAGTCGGTTTGAAATCTGTTGGGACAGATAGACTAGGGACAGAGGTGACGTTAAAGAGTTTAGAAAAAACGTTTCATTTGAATGTACATTTGAAACTTTTAGGTTCATGGTCCTGGCAGTTGGGAAGAGGAGTCCCAAGACCAGGGAAAGGGGGAGAGATCCCACCCTTAGGAATAGGCAATAGCCAGGAAAACTTGGGCTGTTGGTTTCAGAGAAAACGGACCCTTCTTTCTCTTACCAGCTGTCAGTTGTCAATAGCTCCTCAGCTGGAGGTGGGACTTCATGCCTACCTCTCTTTCCGTGTTGGGATTTTGTCTGGATTGAATTTTTTGCAGGTCTTTTGCATGCTGTCATAACTGCTCTGAATTCATGTGTGAGGCTGCAGTACTGTATTCCTTGTAGTTGTCCATGGCTTCTGGGACTCTTTCTGCCCCTCCTCATTCATTAACAGTGGTGTCAGGTATGGTCTCAACTTGTGAAATGGGCCTTTAGATCCAATCACAAAGTTGTTGGTTTTTCTCATGACATTTGTACCACTGTTGCACACTGGGCGTGTCTTGTCAGGCTGGCAATTGCAGCTGTCATGGTTCACAATTAGGTAAGACTGATGACCACGTTACTTCTCCAGTAGTGTGCATAGCCCTACAGCGTGTGAGAGATAGCCAGCCATGATGAAGCTTCCAGTGAGTACCAGCTTTGTTTTTCCATGTTCTGTGACTTAAGTATGTGGTGTCATCAGCAATAAGGGGCTCTGGAGGGTAACCAAGAGCATTGGCAATAGTTTGGGGACTCTATGGTATCCATTAGGCCAATTACTTCAGAAGAGGTAACCCATTCTTGGCAATAGGCACTGGGCGTTTTATTTGTTATCCTGTGTGTCATATAGAGGCGTTGTTGCCTCATTATAGAGTAACTCCTTTTAAATGGTGTGTGTGTGTGTGTGTGTGTGTGTGTGTGTGTGTGTGTGTGTAATAGTGTATAGCATGGGGAGGACTGGTTAACAGATTGCTGAAAGATAGTTATTGTTTAGTTTCCATTTCTATAAGAAAAGAAATTCACAAGTGAAGAAATGGTCATGAGCAGTATACATGAATCAGAGGGGTTTGATTTGTTGTGATATAGGAGACCAAATTCAGATCTTTGTCCATGCTCGGCAGTGTTCCTTCATTGAGCCGTATACCCCCATCAGAGCTGGAAGTGTATGTGTGTGTGCACGCGCGTGTGCGCTTATGTGTGTGTAAGCTTGGTCAGGAGTAGGTTTCCATATGGTCTTTAGTGTTAATTATCCCTCCCCATATTCCCTCCCATCCCCACACAATTTCCATTACTCTCTCTTTATACTAATGAGTGTATGTATGGGCCCTAGCTGTGGCTCCGGGGAAGGAGCACAGGCAGATCTCCAGAGCTCACTGACCAGCCAGCCTTGCCCATTACTGAGCAAGACCTGACTCAAAAGTGGCATATAAGAATAGGGTGGAGGATACCTAATTCCATCCTTTAGCTTTTGTGAAATTGTACACACAGACACACACACACACACACACACACACACACACACTGTTTCTCTCACACACTTGGCTTGATGTAGTATTCCATAAGGTATACATATATCAAAACATCACATTGTAAATTTTCAGCATTTATACTTTCATGTATAATTATAAGATGTGAAGTATAAGGTATAAATTATAAATATATTTATAAATTATAAATCATAATGTATGATTTATACTTGTCAGTCATACCTAAATAAAACTTGGGGGATTACATTATTTTAAACTCTTTATTGCTGGTTGTTTGGTCTACAAGATTTTACCCACTGACTCTTACTGCATTTGATAGTTTGAATGTAATTGGCCCCCCTAATGGTGGAGCTTCCCACTCTCATAGGGAGTGGCGCTATTAGAAGGTGTGGTTTTGTTGGAGTAGGTATAGCCTTGTTGGAGTAAGTAGGTCATTGTGGGGGTGGGCTTTGAGGTTTCCTATGCTCAGGTTACCGCCCAGTGTCTCAGTCCATTTCCTGTTGCCTGCAAGATGTAGGACTGACTCTCAGCTCCAGCTGAACACTATGTCTTCCTTCACCCTGCCATGCTTCCTGCCATCATGATAATGGCAGCTCCCCACCACAGCCCCTGCATCAGCTCCTGTCTCCAGGTTCCTGCCCTGTTTGAGTTCCTGTCCTGACTTCCTTCAGTGATGAACAGCAATGCTGAAGTGTGAGCCAAATAAACCCTCCTCCTCCACAATTTGCTTCTGGGTCAGGTGTTTTGTTTCAGCCATAGAAACGCTGACTAAGATGTTGCAGAAGCAGACCTTTCCCCCCTTTATAAAGTTCATGTAGCTACCAAAAAAATGTACAGTATTTATTACATTTGCCATGCTGTACACCTTTATCATGTTGAAAAATGTTTTCATAACCCAAAAGGAAACTCACATGTATTCAGCAGTCACTCTCTGTCTCAGTTATGTTTCTATAGCTCTGAAGACACCACAACCAAGGTGACTTATAGAAGGAAGGGTTGATTGGGCATTTATAGTTTCAGAGTGAGTCCATGAACATCGTAGGGGAAGCCTGGCCGCATGCATGCCGGCATGTCACTGGGGCAGTAGATGAGAATTACACATTCATCAGCAAGTGGGGTGCAGAGAAAGAGACACCAGGAATGGCGTGGACTTCTGAAACCTCAAAGCCCACCCCCAGTGACATAGCTCCAATAAGACCACACCTCCTAATCCTTCCCATACAGTTCCACCAAGTAGGGAGCAAGCATTCAAATATATGAGCCTATGGGGGCCATTTCCATGCAAAACACCGTAATACCCATCCTCCCCTCCAGTCTTTAGTAATCACCTTTCTTCCTGTCTCTCTGCTGTGAGCTGTTCTGATGCTTGATAGAAGTGGTATCATACTATGTATATTATTTAGGATGATGTGTGTAGAGGTTCTTCCATGTTATAGTGTCAGTAAGGTTGAATGATAGCCCATTTTTTCCTGTGGGAATATTGCTGCTGTGAATATCAGTGTATGCATTGTTGTTTGAGTTTTGATTTTCAGGCTTTTTTTTGAGTGCTTAGGAATAGATATTTGGTCCTATGATGATTCTGTGTTTAATAATGTTTGTTTTGAGGAATTGCTGAACCATTGCATGACAGGTACACTATTTTACATTTTGTTCAATACTATACAAGGTTTTTGATTTTTTTTTTCTTCTTGCTTTCCTGTGTGGGGTGAAGCAGTACATCTCACCATGGAACCTCCTTGCCTTTCCTGACAATCACTGATGCTACGGAGTGTCTCATGTGCCTGTTGACTGTTTTTGTATCCTGTTTCTTTTATCTCTCTTTCTGTGTGCTTGGCTATCTATCTATCTATCTATCTATCTATCTATCTATCTATCTATCTATCTATCTATCTATCTATCTGTGGCAAGGTCTTGCTATGTATTTCTGGCTGCAACTGCTGGCTGTGAAATTCCAGAGATCTGCCTGTCTCTGCCTTCTGAATGCTGAAGTTAAAGATGTGCTCCACCATGCCAGCCCAGTTCCTTCATTTTTAAGTAAACTGTATCACTGAGTCTTCACTGGCATCACAGTAAGCTTCTACACCATTCCTAAAATATGCATTTCAGAGCCCAAGGAAAGCCAATAAAAAGAGATCTCTCAAACCAGTTTTCCCTAGAGAAACCAGTTACCACTTATTTCTAGAGGTAAGACGGTGTCAAAAACTTGGTCTCTACAATATACTGTTGTCTTTTATGTGTCTCACATACAAAAGAAAGTTTGCTTTCCTATTAAATTAAAAGACCAAGCTGTTCTAATGAACCAAATTGTAAGAGGCTACAGAGAAAGTTCCAATAACTGCCACTTGGGCTTCCTTTGGTGCGCCAGACTCTGTGATGTCCTTAGAGCAGACTGCATAGGACGTCAAAGTTGACTTTCACTTGAACAGCCTGTCATTTGCTCCTTTGGCATTTCCGTGTGTTCCAACTAGTGGGAGGACATCAGAGGTGGGACCTCGACTCCGTATTTGACTCTCCCTACAACTTCTTACTGTACAAACTCTCCGGAAGATGACTGCCTTATCCATCTACATTGATTTAAAAAACACAAATACCATGTACTGATCCCATTGCGAAGTGGCACCTTCTGGAGAAATGCACAGAAGGAGAGGGATGGTTTGACTAAATATATCATTAGCGTCTGTGCATTGTCCTCACTGCTGGGTCCTGGAAACCTGACTGGGTGACTCTGGAATAAAGAAAGGACAGACACACTTCCAGGAAAGCTAGGATGGAGTGGGCTGTGCTCACCCTGATGGAGGGCATCGGCACAACCTGGAAACCTAGCATGTTTTATGTACAGCACAGAAGGGCTGGGTTGGCTATTCTAGGTGGGAGCAGTCTCAGGCTGCAGTTCTGGGAGGAAGACGCTGCTGTTGATAGATTTTGCACACATTCATCAGTTGTACCTAAACACACTCCTTCTTGTACGAGAGGAAGGCTTTGCCATTTCCATGGATCTGAACACTGGGGCCCTTGACACGACCACGCCCACGTCAACAGTACATACTCACTCAGGACATCAGTCACTCCCTCACTGTTTGTAAAGCGGTAATGTGTGGGCTTGTGGGAAATGTTTGTGCAAGTCGTGACAAACCATCATTGTATGTCCTTAGCTGACACAAACCCCGAGAGCTTGTGAGGTATTGAGGGTGGTATGTGGGGTGGGGAGGACTAGGGATGAGAACATACAGAAGATAGTTATCTGGGACCAGGAGGTCTTCACAAGCTGATGACCTATGCCAAGGTCCTCATTATTAAGAAGGACAGCATATTATCCTATACTATTCATATTCTATTTATTTGTACTATTAAAATATATAATTAAATTAAAATATATATATAATTAAATTAATATATATTCATATTCTATTTATTTGTACTATTAAAATATATATAAATACTATTCATATTCTATTTGTACTATTAAAATATACTATTTGTAGAGGGAGAATGGGCCATGACCAGCAGAAAGCTAAATCAAACAATATTAGCAAAGAGAACACAGGATACCTCAGACACAGCTGCCTTAGGACTGATAACCACAGCCCTTCAGGGAAGAAATTCAGGTTCCCATAAATGAAACCTTAACTCCTTTGAGGTCCTGGCCCCAGCCCCAGCCCAGACCTGGCCAAGTCTGTCCCTGGGTAAGAACACAAAACTAAACATCCCTTTTGTCCTTTTAACGAGGCCTCTGTGAAAGCCTTGAATCGCTTGGCTCCCGGTACATAGCAGTGAGAGCGGGTGAGTTCACTGTGTGCCTGCTCTAGGTGTTTACCACTGCATTATGTTTTGGAACCACCTATCTACTCTTCACACTGAACCAGAAAATTAAATATTTAGTGGATGATCCTAGAGATAGAATAAAAATGTCAGAGCAGCTCACATTCTAAAGATTGGATATTCTCTTTGTAGGAATTAGGCTTCAATTGTCTAGTTCTATTTGTTTGTCTTGAATATCAATACACTTAGATTTCATGATAATACATAGAGTACATATATTGGACTACATTAACCAAAGAGCACTTTGGGCATTTCAGGAACTTGTCATACAGACTATGATATAGTAAAAGATCTTCTTAATCTATCTTAGTTGGGGTTTCTATCGCTGCAACAAAACACCATGGCCAAAAAGAGTTGGGGAGGAAAGGAGGGTTTATTCCGCTTACACTTCCATATCATTGTTGATTATTGAAGGAAGTCAGGACAGGAACTCAAACAGGGCAGGATCCTGGAGGCAGGAACTGATGCAGTGACTGTGACAGGGTGCTGCTTACTGGCTGGTTTCCCATGGCTTGCTCAGCGTGCTTTGTCTTAGAGACCAGGACCAGCTCAGGAATGGCAAGACCCACAGTCGGCTGAGCTCTTCCACGTTAATCACTAATAAAAAAAGATGTACCCCAGGTTTCCCCAAAGGCCCATCGGGGGGAGGAGTTTTCTCAATTAAAGTTTCATTTCCCCAAATGACTCTACCTTGTGTCAGGTTGACATAAACCTATCCAGCACACTGAATGAGAGAGGATTTCTTCCCAGCCTGGAGTAGTTATGCTTCTATTCTATCAAGTTGAATAAAGAAATAATGTAAAACTCTGGCTCAGAAGAAATCACAGCCTGGTATACACACCTTGTTCTCGCTCTCCACCAAGAAGTTAGATGTTTTCCTTAGTTGATATTAAACAAAATATACACCCAAATTATGCAGAGTATGCCTTTCGTGAGTTCATTCCATGGTGTGAAACAAACATGTGTACGGATTGGGAAGAAAATTGCCTGCTCTTCTCCTTGGGTGTGATGTTCACTCTCACATCCAGACTTCTGTAAAAAGCAGATGTCATTGGGCAGTTCTGATGTGCAGAGTACCCCTAAGTGTTACAGTAGGCATGGATTACTATGAATGTGCAGTTACCCCTAAGTAAGCATGGATTACTATGAATGTACAGTTACCCCTAAGT
>NC_022023.1:28397851-28409340 GCF_000317375.1 Microtus ochrogaster | reverse complement strand
GCATGGATTACTATGAATGTACAGTTACCCCTAAGTAAGCATGGATTACTATGAAAAGTGGAGTTCTTTGTTCAGAGTGGAAGTGAAGCTAGGAATATGCTTTTTATATTTATTTGTATTATTTTTAGTTATGTGCATGTGTGTGGGTCTGAGTGTGGGTTTGTACACTTGAATGCAAGTGTTCTTGGAAGCCAGAGGCATCCGATCCCCCTGGAGCTGGAGTTCTAGGCATCTATTGGCTGCTCAACGCAGGTGCTGGGATCTGAACTCGGGTCCTTTACAAGAGCAGTAAGTGCTCTCGACCTCTAAATTATCTCTCTAGCCCCAAGAATTAGATTCTAACTCTGAACAAATAGCTTTCTCCCCTGCAGTTTGAACCTAGAGCCTCGTGCTTAGTAGGTAAACACTGTATCACTTAACTGTCTCCTGGGCTCTCCTTCTGTTTTGTTTTGAGGCAGTCTCACTAAACAGCCCACCATGGCCTTGAATGCACTCTGCAGCTTAGGCAGGCTTTGAATTTCCACTCCTCCCACTTCTGACTCCAGAGCAGCTGAGATTATAGATCTGTGCCACCAGGCCTAGGTGACACACAGCTGGGATTATAGACCTGGGCCACCAGGCCTAGGTGACACACAGCTGGGATTATAGACCTGGGCCACCGGGCCAGGCTGACACATAGCTTTTAATTCTTGGCAGAGCAGAGTGAGTAGTTTTCACATAAAATTTTCTAATTTAATATCAAATAGATAATGTAAACAGTGAATTTTATAATTCTTTGTTTAGATTTAAAAATGAAATTTAGAAGTACATGACTTCTCAAAAGAGAGATGTCAATGGCCGTTCGACTTTTTTTTTTCCCCTCAGGGCTTTTCTCCAGAGTCCAAACTCCAGTTGCTTCAGGGAGAAGTCTTTCCATGTCACAGTCCCTGCAGCAAGTGTCAGGTCCTGTGTGGAACCTGGGTCGGCTCAACCATGTGGCCATAGCAGTGCCAGATTTGGGAAAGGCCTCGTCATTTTATAGGGATGTTCTGGGGGCCCAGGTAAGCGAGGCGGTCCCTCTTCCAGAACATGGAGTATCTGTTGTTTTTGTCAGCCTGGGAAACACCAAGATGGAGCTGCTCCACCCACTGGGGAGTGACAGTCCAATCACGGGCTTTCTGCAGAAGAACAAGGCTGGAGGAATGCATCACGTCTGCATCGAGGTATTTTATCATCTCAGTGTGTGCTGTTTGACTGCCTATAACCAGAATCTTGTGTCAAGTTTTGAACGGAATGGTACTATTATTTTCCTTTAAGGGTGAATGTGTGCGTCGTGCGTGTGTTTGTGCAAGTGTGTATGTGTGTGTCTGTGTATGCACATGCACAAGTGTGCATGCATTCACTCTCTTTCCTTTGAGGAAACTATAAGAATAACATCAATGTATTTGGAGGACAACTAGATCCAATAGATCTAAGCTAGACCACCAAAGTGGATGTATTGATTAAATGTGGACTCTCTTGTAATAAGAAAGCAAATGTTTTCCACTATCCCTATGAGGCAGTTAGGCACGTGAAGAAAGATTATAAAATAAGAATTTCATCAACGTGCCGAGGTTTTAGATGCAGTGGCAGGGATCGAACTGAGGGCACCATGCAAGCTAAACCTGTGTCAGACACAGGGCTATAGCCCAGCCGAGGTATCCTCATAATTCTGATCTATCCTTTAAAAATTGGATAACTTGCCAGGCAGTGGTGGCACACGCCTTTAATCCCAGCACTTAGGAGGCAGAGACAGGTTGATTTCTGTGAGTTTGAGGCCTGCCTGGTCTACAGAATGAGTTCCGGGACAGCCAGAACAACACACAGAGAAACCCTGTCTCGAAAAATCAACCGAAACAAATTAAATAACTTGTTCCTTATTACAAAACCAATTCATTTTCAATTCCTAAAGGTTTTTTTCTTTGTTTTTAAAAATCATCCCCTTCCCCCGCGCAAACCATGCCTTGCATGTTAGAGGTCAGAGGGCAACTTTCAAGAGGCAGTTCTCCGTTTCCACTATGTGTGTTCTGGGGGATTAAACTCAGGCCATCGGGATTGGTGGTAAGCACATTTTCTCACTGAGCCCTCTCTCCAGGCCCTGGATTTTAATATCTCCCAAACTGCATTTTGCTAACAGTGTCTGAGAAAAACATGAGGAAATGTTTGACAAGAACATTCCCATTAGAGAATATTTATCTGTAGATGGCCATGTTCAGATAACTGACTTTGAGGCTCCCAGCAATGCCAGTTAGACTTCAGTTTAAATTAACTTGATAGGGCAACTCATCGGCAAGACGTAATGACAAAAGGAATGGCAAAGCCTCAGCCCTAATTCTGAAGAGCGCTAAGTTGGCTAGAATAAAAATCAAGGCTGTATTCACACATGTGAACCTACTTCGGTACCTGGAATTCAGCCAAACACACGGACCCTGTCTCCAGTGAAGCAGGGATATTTAAGCAGTCAAGTGGACCCTACTATGATAATGGAATTAAGATGTGTGTCTTCTCAGTATACAGTGAGGTGCAAGTTGATTGCTCGGGTCAAGGAGCTGGAAGGTGTCACAGGGCATTGGCTATAATGACTATGAAGAAATTCCCTCAGAGAACAGGAGGAAAGGCCATCATAACAGCTAACAAACACGTGTATACCCTTTGACACACATGAAATTAACTTTGACACACACATTCTTTAACTCACTCTCCTGGCTGCTCTGTTAGGATGCCCCTAACCCCTATGACAGGAGAAAAAACAAGACTTGATTAATTTGCTCACGGTAACATCAGGTACACACAACAGGGCTCAGGTTCAAACCCAGATTTATTCTGTTTCCACGGTATGCACTCGTAGCCATGAGGCCAGTTGCCTTCACTGTGTGATCAGACCTTAAAATGTGAGGTTGGGGACCCCATCCGACATTGGGCCAGGGGACCACACACAGTCTTGTCTTTACCCTTTCTTTCATCCTTGGAGGTTTCTTGGCTGCCGGTTTTATCCGTGGACAGAGGGTTCGTGTAAGCCCCCCCTCTCAGGATGGAATACTGGACCATCTGCCTTTGAGTCTGCTCCCTCTTCTCCTCCACGGTGTGGTCTAGGTTCCACATCAAGAGAGCTCGTGCTATCAAAGGAGGCCAGCTGTGAGTCAGAAGTTCCGTGAAGTCGAGTGCGAGTCCAGGAAAGTAAGAGCCGGTTCAAAAGGAGAGATGAGAAGAGGGGGCAGCAATGCTATGAGGGTGAAATGGAGGCAGGTGACAGTGTGAGTGTGGAAGGTGCCGGGCCTGCTTCAATCTGATAGCATTGCCACACGCAAAAGTGGCTTCGCCACACAGATTTCCCTTTCCCGTCCTGAGCTATCACAGTGATTTATGGGACTGCCTCAGGCACTGCTGTTCATCAGCCAACAGGAAGGGAATCAGAGAGCACTAAGGGCAAATGCCTGTGAGGTGACTTGGGCATTTTACCTGTCGTTTCCACTCATATCCCACTGACCTGATCATAGTCAGACGGTGCGTGTGGCTGGAACAGAGACTGGGCAGTTTAGTCTGTGTCTAGGCAACCATGTGTCCGGCTCAAACAAGAAAGACTTTGATAGCCGGGCGGTGGTGGCCCACGCCTTTAATTCCAGCACTCGGGAAGCAGAGGCAGGCAGATCTCTGTGAGTTCGAGGCCAGCCTGGTCTACAAGAGCTAGTTCCAGGACAGGCTCCAAAGCTGCAGAGAAACACTGTCTTGGAAAAAAAGGTTTTATAATTAAAAGGAAGAAAGTGAGAGCGTCAGTCTGGATCAGATTTGTCTATCAACCTCTGCAACACTTGGCAATTTTTATTTTTTTTTAGGACTTATTTTCTGTGTTTGGGTGTTTTTTCTGCATGTGTGTCTGTGCACCCTGTATATGCATGCAGTGCCTGTGGAGGTCAGAAAGGGGCATAGGATCCCCTGGATCAGGGGTTACAGATAGTTGTGAACCACCATGTGAGTACTGAGAACTGAACTCCAGGCCTCTGGGAGAGCAGCAAGTGCTTTTAACCCCTGAGCTGTCTCTCTAGCCACAACTTAGCAAATTTTAAGAATAGGTATTTCCAAGATAGCCTTACCTTCTTTCTGAATGGCAAGATACTATAAGATGGAGACACCGGAAAGTCATTTCTCTCAGAGCTGTGGCATTCTCAGATGGTGGAGTCAGAAGATGGAGCAGGTTTAATTCCTCAGAGCGAGTGGAGCAAAATTCCCTGCCTTTCCTTGAACAGAAAACATATTTGTGAATATAAATATTGAGAGTTCAATCTCAGCGTATTGTTGGACTGTAGCCATAATATTCTGTTCTGGCTGAAGGACTTGGGTCTTGAACTGTCTTCTAAAGTACAGTTTTCTGATGATAAAGCCCATCAGAAGCCCTTTCTGTGATCAGCGTTCCAGTTCCTCTGGCCATGGAGTAGAGTAGCATCACCAACATCATTTTGTTTGCTCAGGAGCGCGGATGCAGGAGCCACAGTGCTGCTGTACAGCTCCTGCTCAAGGTTTCTCATGTGACACATGTCAGCAGTGACCACAGTGCCTTCCCAGATGCCTCACTCATGTGACTGGTACTGAGTGCATTCTTACAGCTTGGAGTCCAGCTGGACGTCTAATAGGAGCGCCTACAGGGGACCTCTTTGGCTTGACAAGCAAGGTGTAGTTCTGAGGGTGACTGAATCTCTTTCTTTCTGTGTTTACATGTGCGTGTATCCCCACAAAACTAGGGAGGACCGTGTTTCCTCTTCTGATGGCACCTTCTGCCACTGCCTATTGGTCACAGTCATGTTTGAAGCAGAACAAGTCTCTAGATCTTGGCTTTTTAAAAAGTGTGAGTGCTTTGCCTGCATGTGTAGATGTACCTGGTGTCTAACAAGGGTAGAAGAGGGCATAGAGGCACTGGGTCCTCTGGAACTTCAGTTACAGATAGGTGTAAGCTGCCATGTGGGTGTCAGGACCTGAACTTATGGAGGAGTAGCCAGTGTTCTGAACTGCTTAGTCATCTTTCTAGCTCCTGGATCCTGTCTCTTAAGAGGAAGGGCCATGCTTTCAGAGCACTGTAACCACGAATGTGTGCTGACAAAAAGGCTAATGTGGAATTTTTTTAAAGCTATAAAATTATTTGAATTCCAAATTACCAGAAATGGGGAATTTGGGATCAGCATCATTCGCATATGCAAGAAGCAACAACATGCCTAGCCTCGTGAACACATCACAAGTGATGGGTTTCCTCAGCTTTCTCTAGCATTTGGTCAACAACATGCCTGGCCTCGTGAACACAAGACTCGGGATTGTTGAACACAACAAGGTAGAAGGCCCATAAGCACCACATCACAAATAATGGGTTTCCTTAGCTTTCTCTAGCATTTGGTCATAAACATCACTAAGATGTCTTAAGGGTTTCTCTGAGGCTTTGGAGCCTGTCCTGGAACTAGCTCTGTAGACCAGGCTGGTCTCGAACTCACAGAGATCCACTGGCCTCTGCCTCCCGAGTGCTGGGATTAAAGGCGTGCGCCACCATCGCCTGGCACTAAGATGTCTTAATGTATATCGTTTGTTCAATGATTCTGGGGAGACATGAAAAAAATGTCTGTCTCAACTCGAGGGCACCAACAGCTCAAAGAATAACTCGTTCAACTCCGCCTTGATGAGGAGAGTGGGTTTAACTGGGGTTTGCTTACCAGGTGGTGGCTGACTGATTGCAGAATTGCCAGCACCCTGCCTACCAACACCTTGTTTTATATGGCTCCCATTCTACAACAGAACTGAAACCATGGACTTAGAGCACCACCTAGTATTAAAGCCGCAGAAGTGACCACAGCTTAGATAGCAGGGCGTAAGTAAACTCAGACCCAGCAAAGTTATTTTATGTGCACTCTGTCCTTGCTCTTGCTGGGGATTCTATTGGCCTCAGAAAACACGGTCCCATGGAAGGGTGGCTTTGTTTTCCTGCACTCTGGAAGACAGAGAGCTTAATGCAGCTGACTGCAAAATGGAGTCACCCTGGGGGTGGATTCAGAGAACTGCACATCTGTAAGTGTTCCTAGTTCTTCTCTAGCTTGTAGGTCTTTTGCCGTTTCTTTCATAATACCATCCCTTCTTTAGTCATCTAAGTCCACTCATTGGAGAAATGGATTTATTCCGACAACATTTGTCCTTAGCCAGACCCAGTGAAACCTCTGATGGTGTAGTTTCTGCTGTGGACACTCTTTATGGATCTAGACACCTGAGAAATCAGCACCTGTCGATTGTAACTTGCCCAGTTTCTGGTACTGTGTGATACAACTTCAGCAGATGGGCCACAGCCTGTACAGTGAATGGAAGACATATCTGTGAAGAGGTCCACATGGGATTGGAATGTTGGGTTCAATAACCTCTGCAGTGTGAGAGAGAGTGGTGTTAGACTCGTGTGTGTGTGTGTGTGTGTGTGTGTGTGTGTGTGTTGGGGGCTGGAGGTTGCCTAGATTTGGGGGGGGGTCAGAGTTAGTGATGTGTAGAGAACATCAATGCAGGAGAATGTGACGATCTGTATTTTTGTATGTAACCCTGAGAATACATCGGTTGTCACTCAGAATTCCCAAATCTCTCACCGTCCCCTGCAGCCTGAGCCGTTGTCACATGGAGCTCCCCCTGTACCCATCACTTGTCTGGTCCCCTCTCCTGCACTGCAGACAAGTGAGACACTGAAGACACACAAAAGAGAAGTGAACAGTTAGGAGTTTGTGATCTTATGATGGAAGTGGCATTCAGACAGCTTTGTAGTGTCTTTCATTTCTAGTTTGGATCTCAAAGGTCATAGCTGGGTAGCATTTCTGGGGGAGCCAAGAAGCTTGGGATCAGGGAAACGTATTTGCTGAGTGCCTACTAAGTGTAAACTGCTAAGAACTTAAGGGCCACCATATTTTAAATTATTCCCATGGTAGATGTTTGTGCTAGTAGATTTTCTCCACTGTGAGAAATAGCAGAGACAATGCGCTTGTAAGCTTGCTGACTTGGAGCTCCCAGATCATGACTTGTATCGGCGTAAATGAATGTAGGCAGATTGTAATAATATATACAGCTTTAATGGGGAAATAGACTTACAGAACCACCGGTTCCCATGGAGAACAGGAAAACAGAAGGGGCTCGGGCTCACGCTGGCCAGATTTATATGTAAACATTAGCCCGAGGCGAACACGCCCCCTAATGGGCTGGGCTTATCCCTACAATGACTTACTATCTTCAGTGCAGCCTGTGATGACAAGAAGTGAAAGACACCACTGTCTCCTCAAAGGCATCACTCTAATGCCCTGAGAACTCCCTCTAAGTCCTGCCTGCTAAAGGCTCACTGTCTCCCATCAGCTCCACCTGGTGCCGATGTTTACTAATGAACCTTTGGGGCCTTAAGGGTCACACTAACAACCTTTTTTTTCATTATGGATAAGAAACTCCACTCCCTCAGAAAAAGTTTGTTCAATGTTAGAAGAAATATCTGAAGTATCATATCACAATGTAGATCGCAAATCCACTAAGGTGAAAGGTCTTTGGTGTTACAGTTTTCATCTTTTTTTCTGAAAAATTTAGGCTTCTTTTGTGAGATGCTTTTGTTTTGGTGCGAAGGGTGGAACTCAGGGCCGCATGTACTCTAGGCATGGGCTCCATGACTGAGCCCCACCCCAGCCTATGTGATGGTTAAGGCATAGTCCTGTCCAAAGGCAGAGGAAGCAGCTGACTCGAGCTCAAGACGCACGGCAGCATTTGGTATTTTTTCCTCTCAGATGAACCCATATTTTCCTCCTTTTTCCAGGTGGACAATATAAATGCAGCTGTGACGGATTTGAAGAAAAAGAAGATTCGTAGTCTGAGTGATGAAGTAAAAATAGGTGCACATGGGAAACCTGTGATTTTCCTCCACCCCAAAGACTGTGGCGGGGTCCTTGTAGAACTGGAGCAAGCGTGATCTGTAATTGGCAGACACTTAATTGGCTTGAACAACTCTTATCAATACTATCAGATGTATTATGTTACTGCTTCCTCTACTTAAAACGTCAAATTAATTACAGAAAGATTAAAATATATGTACACATATATATCTATGTCTATTTGTCACTTAAAATGGGAGGAAATCTTAATTAATAAATACTTGGCATTGTTGAAATGATGTTCATAGACACTGCGCCCAATTTTTCCACTCAGGCAGACCTCCCACATCTTTCTCCAGGGTCTATCCCAGTGAGTCTCCCTCTTTTGCCCTATTCATACCTTCTTCCCAACCCAACAGATCCAGCCCAGGTCCTACATCAAGTGCCCCAACTTAGGTCTTTCCTGCCTGCTTTACAGATGATCTCTAGGCTTCTTCTAGGACCCTCCTACCCATCTTCCAACTCAAAGGCCCTCCCACATTGCATCCAACTTTTGCACCCAACCAGATCTACCCCATACCCTTGGCTTGAACCAAAAGTCACATCCTATACATTACCCTAGTCCCCTTGGTCCACCTGACTTTGTTACATCCAACCTCTAGGGCTGACCGCCCCCAACACCATCTCTTCTTCCCCAACCTGCTCTGTCCATATCAGATTTATAACTAACCAAAGAAACCCACATGTCCAGATCCCATTGCAAAAATACCAACGATGTGAAAGTGCCTCCTAGCCCGATAGAAATGTATGCCAATGAGAACTTCCTAGGGGAACTATAAGACACGATTTAAAAGAACAATCGTAAACTTTATTGAAGAAATTAAGGAATTTAAAGAAGACACAAAACAGAGAAATAACTTAAGGAAAATTAGAACCTGAGTAATGCTTAAGGAAACCCAAACACAAGGCTGATGGAAATGGCAAGGATTATCTAGGACCTCAGAATAGAATTTAACAAGGAAATAGAATCACTAAAGAGGTCTCAAGTTCAAGTGAAGAGGAAGTGAAGAATTCAATAATTTCTCTAAAAAATTTTAAAGGAAATCCTTACAAGAGGAATGAATCAAGCAGAAGACAGAATATCAGGACTCAAAGGTAAAGGGGAGGATCTAGACCAAATAAGCAAGGAATAGGAGCACTTTACAAACAAACAGGAAAGGAACACACAGGAAATAGAACATCATGAACAGCCAGACCTTTGAATTGCAGGCATAGACAAGAGAAAATAATTCTAAGTCATAGACAAGATCTTCAACAAGATCATACAAAAAAAAAGAAAAAAGAAAAAGTTCTCAAGCTAAAGAAAAACACACCTATACTGATAAAAAGAAGCATACAGAGCATCAAATACACAAGACACTCCCTCATTGGTGGGCTGTAACTTGCCGCTTCAAAGAACAAATCAGTCGTTTTGTTATCTCTCTAGAGGGGTGGTCTATAAAGGAGTAATAAAACTACACTACTGAGGACTCTAAGAAAAAACAAGGAAATGGTCTCCTGTATCCTATACTTCTGCGTGTTCACCTGCCCAGCTTCAGGACCCAACATAAAAGAACAGTTAGTTGGCTGAGTCTTCAGGTTACATACCCATATCCTAAAGCTAAGGTTAGGAATCTGTGCAGAGTTAATCACCGCCCTAGGTTAGCGGCCAGACCTAGCAGAGAGACTGGCACGGTAATCAGGCTGCTTTGTACCTTCAACATTAGCTCAACCAATCTGAGAGCTGGCCATTATGTCTTTGTGAACTGGAGTACTTTTTTCCTGGAAATAGTTTATCTTAAAAACCAATAGCAAGGCATCTGGTTTAATCTAAAGCTACTTTGAAGATAGTGCACAGCTGTCCTGGCAGCTGGGGAAAATCCAACTATTTTCATAGGCATTGACTGTGTAGTATATCTTTGTGTTCATTTTTATTCATTCAAACTCTGTATAGGCTAACATTATTGATATCAATTAGACAATACAGCTTAAGGAGGAGTCATGTTCTAAACCATCTACAGATAAAAATGCTCAGTAGATCAGGATGTACTCATGAGATAAACATACTAGGATACAGGCAGTGGGGGATTCCCCATGCCTGCTAGGGGAAAATTGCAGGAGCACACGTGAGGTTACAGACAGAAGCAAGCGGATATTCCGGAGACTGTAGCCTCCTGGCCTTAACGAGGGTTTGCATCAGAGAGTTTTCCTTCTGGTGGGCTGGCACCTTAAATATTAATTTCCATCTACGGTTCTTATGGCATGGCTTCCAACAGGCAGGGCTACATTATGCAGCCCATTTGGCTAAGTTTTTATGAAGTTCAGATGGGCCTCAAAGATCAAGCCAGCCCAAACTTCAGCAGGCCCCACTCCTTACAGAGATGCTGTTGGCAGAAGGCCGCTGCTGGGAGGGATCATTATTCTCTGAGGTGTGGCCACTGGTGGGGTTTTCTACGCCCAGCAGATGTCCCACACCAATGCATGTATGGGCAGTACTAGTTAGACTTAGTGGGTCATAGGGGAAAAAAGTACATAAGGACATGAAGGATCTGGGAGGATGATGTGTTAGGGGAGATGCTGGGCAGGTTGACAGTGGAAAAGTGGATTGGATCTAAACACATTTTATTGTATACATGTGCAAAATTCTGAAGAATAAAACATTTATAATAAAAAACTATGGTTGCTCTGCCTCAGTAACCATAGTCAGCTTTGAACTACTGTTTATATGATCCAGTTGGTGTCCTCCCCCCCCCCGTGTGTGTGTGTGTGTGTGTGTGTGTGTGTGTGTGTGTGTACTCACAAGTACCACAGGGTGTTTATAGAGGTCTACCATGTAGCGCCCACAGACTGAACTCAGATCCTCAGGCTTGTCAGAAAAAAAGCCTTTACCTGCTGTACCATTTTTGGCCTACACAAATTCTTCATTTTTACAGTCAACCCAAGTTGAGGCTTCTGTTACTGGAAACTGAAAATATCCTAATTACACAAACAAGAAACAAGCAAACCCCAAATTGCAAAGGCCCAGAACCTACACTGATTAAGTCAAAAGCTTTCCAACAAGGGCAAAGAACTGGATGAATTGCTTCATGTAGTTTCAGCAAACGGGTTCTAAAATTATCTACTATCTTTTGAAACTTGACTTTAAATGCTTGATTAGCAGTGATTGTGTTTGATACTACAGGAGTGCTCAAGGTGTCAGTTCAGTAAAAATGTGCTATTGGTGCTCACTTCTTTAAGGCAGAGACAAGTAGGTCATTTACTTTACTTGTTCCCAGCATTATCATAGCAAGTATACACATTTGCTATAAGTTAAAGCAGAGGCACTCATTTTATGGGTTATGGGGATCTAATTCAGACCCAAGTCTTCCCCAGGAGAACTGCAAACAATTCCTCATCTGCTTAGTGACTGTTTCCTTCTCTGAGGGAATGCATCAATACACAGGGGTCTGTGGCATTTTGGGGGTGGGGCAAGGCAGTATCAAAGATCCACCAGGACATGACAACCACAATTAGACCAGTTGAGGAGTGGGGCAGGGGAGAAATGTAGCATGCTTGTATACCTAGTGAGGCCACGGGGGGGGG
>NC_022023.1:28395748-28397691 GCF_000317375.1 Microtus ochrogaster | reverse complement strand
GTGTGTGCAGTGGCCGGCATGCGACTTCTAATCACAAGTTCAAACAACTGTAAAGTCTATGATTTTTGGAAAACTATAAATACTATCTTTTTTTCAATCAAAGTGAATTTGTCTTTTTTACACATAACTATGTGATTTTAATAGGCCGGAAACTGCTACGGTGGGGAGGTGGCTAAGCTTGCCCTGTAAAGGTTCCTGTGTTGAGGCTTGGTCCTCTGGGCAGGGGAAGGCCCATGGGTGATCTGGGGGTGCTCTCAGAAAGAATGGCGGAACTCTAAAGAGATGTGATCTCTTCCTCCCATACCATGGCCGTTTCCGGTCATTTTCACCTACTAGAAGTCAGGCTGCTAGAGGGACTTTGACAAAGACTGTGCCATCATGTTAGAACTCCTAGCATCAAAGCTCAGGGCTAAATGAGCCTCTTTACTATGTGGGGGTTAGCCTGCTTCAGTGGCCTATTACAGGAACAACTGAAGGGGTACACCTTTCCGGACACTGGACTAGGTGTAGACCGTACCCAAACACCAGTTTCTAACAGAGAGGTCCTTTATTACGCAAGATAGAGAGGCAAGGTGGCTGAATCCAAATCTGGCAGATACCGGAGCAAGTGGCGCTGCAGGAGGGAAAAAGGGGGCAGGTCTGTGTTAGGATGAACGAGGACGAGTTGGCAGGTTCTGATTGGGCACGCTAGTCGGTGTAGCCAAATAGGGAATTCGGATAGCTGGACCTCGGGAGTCAGCTTCAGGAATGAGTCAGGCTTAAGGAAGGGGCCAAATAAACAACTGGACCTAAATAAATATGGTTTAACTAGGGAGGGGGCATGGGAGAGGGTGATACCTGCTGGTGCCATGTTTGCCATGCTTCGGCCTTCAACAACATGACCCTCAGTCATCTACCTTAAAAAAAGACCATAAACAATCCTTGTCAAGAACCAGAAATTTGCCCTTGTGCCTGTGACTTTGGCTGTAGATTTACCGTGTGCACCCTTTACTATATGTGTCCCTCTGTTTCCAGCCTCTTTAGGGTTTTTATTACAAAAGATGCTGGATATTGAAAAAAATAAAACATCTTTTCTGCATTATTTATTGACATGATCATGTGACTTCTGTCCTTGAGTCAATTTATGTGATGGATTATATTTATTGATTTCCTTAAGTTGAACCAGTCCTCCACATCTCTGGAATGAAGCCAACTTGATCATTATAAACGATTTTTTGGATTTGTTCTTGAATTTGATTTGCATGTATTTTATTAAGAACTTTCAGGTCTCTGATAATCAGGAAGATTGGTCTATAATTTTCTTTTTTCTTTCTTTCATTTTTTTTAAAATTGTTTTTGGGGGTTGCTTTTTGTTTGTTTGTTTGGTTTTGTTTGGTTTTGCTGTTGTTAGGATAAAGCATCCAAAAAGGTACCTTTGGTGGCCCATCCAAGGTGGGCTGCGAATAGATTGTATCACATAACAGATCTAATACCAGAGGATTATTGGGGGAGGGGGAGAGAGTGAAAGAACACCTCAGAGTAGCGACGTGAGAGAGATATAGAGACAGATAGACAGACAGAGCAGAGAGAGCAACCCAGGGTGGCCGGGACCTTTTCGGAGGCTTATGTCTGTATGTAACACTACGCAGTTATCAACTCTAAGGGGCTGGACTGGGGAATGTGCTGCACCTGGCGGCAGTGGTTGAGCTGAAGTTGGAAGCTTCCTTTCCTTTTCCAGTTTATGAAGGGCCTTGAGAAGGATTGGTGTGCACTCTGGAAAGCCCTCCCAGGATGCTGCAGCGAACCCACTGGGGCTGGACTTTTTCTGAGATGGAGGATTTTTAAATTAGGGCTTCAATCTCATCCCTTGATATTGGGCTCATCTTGGTTTAATTTTAGGAGGCTATATGCATCCGGAAAGTCAGTTATTCGTTTTAAGACTTCTACTTTACTGGAATACCAGT
>NC_022023.1:28391850-28394965 GCF_000317375.1 Microtus ochrogaster | reverse complement strand
CTGCTTATCTCCTACCGTGTGGATTCTGTGGCTTACCTCAGGAGACAAAGCTTGGCAGCAGATACCTTCACCCACTGAGTTATCTCCTGGACTGTGGAATGTAGTTTTTAAGGTATATTCTTGTGATTTCTGAACTTCGTGATTATCTATTGTAATAACTCCCTTTTCATTTCTAGCTTCATTAATTTGGGTTCTCTCTCTTTCTTTTGGTTAGTTTGGCTGAGAGCTAATCCGTCTCTTTTATCTGTTCCAAGATCCAGCTCTTTGTTTTATTGATTTTTTTATACCGTTTCTTATTGTTTTGATTTGCTTGATTCTATTTCAATGATTACTTCTCTGATCATGATTATTTCGCTGTATCTGCTGCTTTGGGATTTGGCTTGTTCTTATTTTTCCAAAGCCCTAAGGTGCATCATTAAGTTGTTTGTTTGTGACCTATCTGATTTTTTTTGGGGGGGGGTTTTTTTTTTAAGATTTCATTTTTATCTTAAATTATGTGTGTGAAGGGAGAGGTATGTGTGCATGAATGCAGGTGCCCACAGGGACCAGAAGAAAGTGTTGAGTTCCCTGGGTCTGGCAGCTGTGCGCTGTGGCATATGGGTACTGGGAATGGAACTTGGATCCTCTGCAAGAGGATCTTAACCACTGAGAGGAGCCGTCTTTCTGTCCCTCCAGGCCCCACTCCATTTGTATTTTCTTATGGGCACTTAACAACATAAAATTTTCTGTTAGGAATGCTTTAATTGATTCTCATAGGTATGGATTTGTTTTTTATTGTATTTTTTATTGTAGATTTAATATTTTTTTTCCTTCTAGATTTTCATTTCTTTGTTTGAGATAAGATTGCACTATGTAGCCTTGGCTAGCCTGGAACTCACTATATAGGGCAGGTTGGCCTTGAACTCACAGAGATTCACCTGCATCTGCCCCCGAAGTGCTGGATGGGATTAAAATGTTGTTCATTTACCATGAGTTTGCAGAGTGTCTGTAGTTTCCACTACTGTTCATTTTTCACTTTGGATTGAATGGAAGAAGTTCCTTCTTTTCTCCTGTATTTGTTAGGACCTGCTTTCCCAATACACGATCTGTTTTAGAGAAGGTTTTGTTGCTTCTAAGAAGAATGTGTTCTACAGGCTTTGGACAGTGTGTTCTTTAGAAGTCTGTTAAGTCCATTTGACCAATGGTATCATTTAAAGTCAACATTTCTGTTTAGTTTCTGTCAGGCTCGTCTGTTGGCGAGAGTGAGCTATTGATGTCACACTTCTTTTGTGTTAGGGTTAATCTGTGGCATTATCTCTTCCACCAGTGGCTTAATGAAGTTGAGTGACTTGAGTCCGCTGTGGTGGTGTTTGGAGATGCAATTCCCTCTTCGCAGGCTTTCCCTTTGATTGGTGTGAGTGACCTTGTTCGTCTTGTCTTATTAGTTTCACAGTGAAGTCTATTTGGTTGGAAGTTAGAACAGCAATGCCTGCTTCTTTCCCAGCTCCATTTCCTTGGGATGCCCTTTTCTACCCTTTCATCCCAAGGTGTTATTTGTCTCTGAAGGTGAGGCGAGGTCCTTGAAAGTAGCTAAGAGATGGGTCCTGTTTTAAAATCCAGTTTGCTAGTCTGCGTCTTTTGATTTTGGGAATTGAGACCATTAATATTCAGAGTTGTCATAGAAAGGTCTGTATCCATTTCTGTCAATTGGTTGAATGTAGCATTTGGCACTTTCCTAACTCTCTTTTGCTTGATGATAATTTTAGCATCCTTTATTTCTTCCTTGTAGCTCTCAGACATTTTCTGCATACATAACATAATATGGTGTGGGGATTTTTTTTAATAGTCCTGACTATTTGGTGTTCTATATATCATTTAATAAATGGATGAGTCTCTCTTTCCCTAGATTCAGGACATTTCTGCTATGATTACATTGGAAAATATTTCGTATACCTTTTGCATAGAGTTCTCCTTCCATGCCCATATCATAGATTTGGTCTTTTGTTCCAGAGAGATTGCATATTGTTCATGTGAGTCTTGGAATTTGTTGGTTGCCCATAACTAAATGTTCCAGTTTCTCTACCTCTTCTTCATGCCCTGGTATTGCTCCCCATAATGCGTTGATTGGTAGGGCTTATTGAAATTCTCATTTTCAGCATCATTTTAATTTGGGTTTATTTCATAACCTGCACTGACTTCTGTATTTCATTCCCCTGCTTTCTTTCTTAGCTAAATCAGGCATGTATCATGCCCACTTCATTTCTTTGAATGTATTTTCCATGCATCTTCTGAATTCTGTGTCTGGAATTTCATCTCAGCCACTTCATTGAGGGGATTTACTCTGAAATCAGTAGATCCTAAAGGGGACGTGTTGTCTTTGTTTTTCATGTTGATTGTGGTTTGTATTGGGAGTGGGTGTCAGGAATTAGACCTCTTTTAATTTTTAAAATTATTTAGGTTACCTCTCTTCTTTCATTTGGAAATATTCGTGATGTATTGTGATGTTCTGTAGGGAGCAGGTCATAGTACAGTTGGGGTATTATTTTCCTCCGTAAGACAGGAGTTCTACCTCCCAAGACCCTCCGTTACAGCAGTCACTAACAGGGGAACATTCCCTCCAAAAACAGAATAATAGCCAACTATACAAAAATAACTCGTAAAGTGCCAATCATATTAGGGAGGAAAGAAAATTGATAGCATTATATGCACTAACATATTAGTTACCGTGGGTATAAGTGGAGAGAAAAAGAAAATAGGAAGAAGAAATAAACACAGTGAGATTTTAGTGATTACAGCAGAGGAGGTGTGGATGGGAGGCAGAACTGTAGGGACAAAACAACAGGGTGGGGTGAGAAAATCCAGGCTAAGGGTGAGAAAGAGAGAAGCACACACAGAAAGATCAAGACTCTTGGGAGACTGAAGCACAGGGACCCTGAACACCTAGTCAGACTATGCTTTGGGGGACAGGAAAAATCGGAAGAAAAGATTAAGGAGAAAAGCAGAAGAGGGAGCACAAAATAGTAAAATAAAATAAAAATTGGGCAAGAACGGCAGGGCTAAACTGGCCTTGAGTGTTGAATTCATATGGGTGAGATGTAGAGAGAAAGCTGCGTGGGGTGCAGGCTGTGCAGGGTAG
>NC_022023.1:28381776-28391552 GCF_000317375.1 Microtus ochrogaster | reverse complement strand
ACTGCAGCTGACCTGGGCAAAAACTCTTGTCCAGCCATTTGAGTATCTGTTGTTTTTCTGATAATTTATTTTTCAGCTTCTTCCAGATTATTCTCTGGAGACTCTTGTGCACCCTGTCTGAGTGGCACCCGCCATCTTTGGTTCTATTTTTATGCCTGTGTGAGTGCATACCGGTGTACAGATACACATGTATGCATGCTTTTGTGGAGGTCAGAGGTTAACCTTAGCGTTGTTCCTTAGAAGCTGCCCACTTTGTTTTACTGGTCCCCTCATTAGGACCTGGAACTTGCTGATTACGTGGTTTGGATTGGCCAGCAGACTTCAGTGATCCACCTGTCTCCACCTTCCAGTGATTGGATTAGTCAATCTATGCATGGATCCTGCGGATAGAACTTGGGTTCTCATGCATATGCTGGAAACGCTTTACTGCCAGAGCTGTCTCCCAGCTGCTTGCTTTGGCTTTTAGAGAATTTTTTATGTGTCCTTCTGTTAGGTCCTTCTTGGGCATTGCAAAGCAGCAGCAGACTGGAGACTGTGCTGATAGTTAAACTATTCTGCAGTGTGAGAGAGTTCCTCCTGCTAAGTCAAAATCCTCACCCAGGCTCAAGTGGGATGGGAGACACTTTGCCACCATCAGCTCCTCTCCTCTCTGCCTTTTAAAGTGGATCATTGTCGCCCTGATATTGGACCTGCAGGTCCTGTCCCTGGGTCAGCAGGGACCTCTGTCTTCTTCTTTGTGACCTGGCTTCATTCTCCATCTCATAGTTTAAAAATGGATGTTCATCGCTTTTGAACTTTAGTAACTATCCCCACCCTTCGTCTTAAGGTTTAAACTGGAGATGTTTGTAGCCTTGCCACCCCGTGAAAGCCAGCCCTGGAGACAAATGCTTGCACGTTCTCTGAGAGAGTAATGCTGTTACCACAGCTTCTGCGTCATCTGGGTTCTGGTGCTTGGCTCTCTGTTGACCTCAGTTCCCTAACGATTCCTCCCATGGCCCTTTTTGTACTCTTTGCTGCTCCTGTAGTGATTCTATGTGAGAAATTATATTTGTCGTGCAGCCCCCCAACCCTGCATGACAAGTGGGTTTCAAATTTTATTATCACATTGGTGCTGGCTTTCCTCACTACCCTGATTTCAACATCAGGTCACAGCTACAGCATTCGTTCTGAAACAGCTACACTGGTATGGACTAATCATAGATAGTGCATACTTAATATTTTCATAAGTATTTTTCCTCCCAGAACCAAATGTCCCATCAGATAAATGATTTTTATGTATTTCTCTTTCATTTCTGTGGCTTGTCTTTTAATCCTCTTAGCGATATCTACTGGAGAGCAGAGTTTCTCACTTCTACGGAGCCTCTTCCTGGCTAGTTCTTCTATGACTCATGCGTTAGTGCATTGCCAGAAATCTTTACTGAGCCTAAGGTCACGATTTCCTGTTAGGAGTGTAGACCTTTTGTGAGTTTAGGTTTTACATTTAGATCTACGGCTCGTTTGAATTAACTGTCATGTACAGTACAGGATATGGCTTGAAGTCCAACTTGTAGACAGATACACACTTATTCAAACAATCTTTTTTCCCCCCAAATCTGTAAAACGTCTGCTAAGAGAAACAGACACTGGCGGATCCTGGGGAGTTGCTGGCCAGGCAGTATAGCGAAAATAGCGAGATCCAGGTTGAGAGTGGAAGATCCTGTCTCAAAAAGTAAGGTGAAGATAGTTAGCCTCCATATATCCACCAGTGAGCATGTGCAGTGCGCGCGCGCACACACACACACACACACACACAAAGAGAGACAGAGAGAGAGATGAAGACAGACACATAGAGAGGCAGAGACAGACATATAAACACACACATGCACACATACACGAGGGGCAGAGACGGACATACACACACATGCACACATAAGTATGTGTGCGTACACACACACAAAGAGAGACAGAGAGAGATGAAGACAGACTCATACAGAGGCAGAGACAGACACATACATACACATGCATACAAAAACGTGCATACACACACATACGTACACACACACACACACACACACACACACACACACACACTGAAAGAGAGAGAGCGAGAGTGAGACAGAATCTGTTTCTTACAGGTGTGTGACTCCATTTGGGGACTCTATTCAAGTTTGTTGGTCTATCTGTCCTTCTGTCCATATGGCCCGCATTATTTTTGTCACTTTTGTGATGTCTTTTCTAAAACATTCTCTTCACTTTCCCTCTTTTTTCTTCTATTTTGTGACAGGGTCTCACTACGTAACCTTGGCTGACTTGGAACTCACTATGTAGACCAGGCTGCCTCAAATTCACAAAGACTTGCCTTCCTTTGCTTCTCAAATGCTGGCTAAAGGAGTAGGCACCACACTTGGCAAAAATACTACTTGAAATAAAGAAGCGTAAGGTATCAAGTCTTGTATTTTAGAACTGTGTTGGCTATTGTGGTCCATTCTCGTACAATTTTAGAGTCTGCTTGTGCATTTCTTCGAGGAAGTTGTTGGGGTTTTGGTTAGATTAATGCTGTATCTGGGAGGCACCTACATCTCTGCTCAAAGATAATACTCTCCATCACTGAGGCTCTGGGACCTGGGAGAATGAAGCCAGTAAATGAGGCAGTCTAAAGTCTCATGCAATAGCCAACTTTATTCAGAGCATCAGATAATTTATACATTGTGTGTTGATATAGTCACACAAATGAAGCGTCCAATCACAAGGGCAAGCTACACATGGCAAAAACAAGACCAATCACAAGGGTGAGCCTCACATGGCAAAAACAAGACCAATCACAAGACGAGTCATAGCAAAAACAAGTTTTTGTTTTTTTTTTCCCAAGAGGCATACAAACAGATAGCAATAGCCAGTTGTAATGAGTAATCTGAAGTAAGCACACTCCTATCTACTACACCTGGGTGGAGCATGAAACCATCACCCAAGAACAATTCTGTGTTTCTGAAGAAGCTGAGATCACAAAACTGTCTGGGTTTCTTGGAGTTTTCTCACAAGCAATGTGAATTGTCCTCACACAAACCATTATTGGACCATGCTCTGACCGACACAGACATTGCTTTGCTTGAACTACGTGAAATGAAGCAGCCCACTTTGCTACATAGTTGCTCACTTTTTAAATAGCGTGCTTTAAGCTCTCTGTTTTTGAATTACAGTAAGTACTTTATCCACACTCTACCATAGCATGGAAACAGTGAAGAGAAAGTTCTAGAAATAAATAACTCATGAGTCTGAATTGTGTGTGCTGTTGCCCTGGGATTTCTTTGCTTCTCTTCTATGATGGTGGCTATCTTCATTGCTCTTCTGTTGCTGTGAAAAAGCACTTTGGCCAAAACATCTTAAGGGACAGAGGGCTTATTTTGGCTCACAGTTTCGGAGGGAGGGGATGCCATCCATTGTGGTCGGAAAGCATGGCTGTGGGAATGTGAGGACAGCCTCTTGCGTTGAATCAGCAGTCTGGAAGCAGGCAGGGAACAGGAAGCAGGGTCAGGCTCCAAAGCCTTAAATCCTAACCCTAGTGACAAATTTCCTCAAGTCTCTGCCTCTTGTCAGTTCCATAGCCTTCCCAAATGCCACCAACATCTGCGGACCAAACACATAAGCCTATAGGGAACTTTTCATATTCAAACCACAACAGCCATGCTTTTTTAAACATATTGAATCCATTAGGAATGCTTTGAGGTACAAGCAAAAGAACTCTACCTGAAGCCGTTTACAGAAGTCGAGATTAATTCCCCGGGTGGTGTGAGGTATGCGTTTGAAGACATTGGCTGAGGTACTCCATGATATCAGGGTGATCCATCTCTTGCCTCTCTCCTCCATGATTAGCACACAACTGTGCAGCCACCAAGTCTGCATATGCAGAAGAAGAACAAAGGAAGGAGGTATGAGTAGGAGCTTTACAAAGAAAGCCACAGATCCTAAATAGACATAGTCCCTTGACACCTTTCTAAGCTCTGTTCATGGGGTCAGCGTGGCTGAGCAGTGAGCTAGCCCCAGGCTCCCTCTGTGGCATGCAGTGCTGGAGAGGGCATCATTCTCGGCACCCTTTCCTAGGGCAGATTTAGAGATTGTGGGTCACAGAATTTACAACATTCACGTTTTCACTAACGCCACCAAAGCAGTCTTCACGTTCCCACCACCCGTGTTTATAGGACTGCTGGTCTACCTCAACATCTTACCAAGGCTTGGTGTCGTCAGAATTGCTAATGTCCCAGTGTAATGGGGGAAAGTGGAATTTTATTTTAACTTTAATTTCTGTGATTACCAGAAAGGCTCAGTCACTTTTGCTTTTTATTTTTCTTTTTGGCCGTGCTGGCAGTTAAAACCAAGTGCTTATGCACATGCGCGCTAGGAAAGCCCTCTCCATCCACACCTCTATCACCAACTGTTTGTCGGACTGCTGAGCTGGTCTGTGGTTTTCTTTTGTTACTCACCAGCCATGGCCTTGGCCATTTCCCTTCCCCCAGCAGGCCTCCCTTCTCTTTCTGACTTATGGGAGTTAGTTGGATGATTAGCAGACTAATTATTGGCTTGGAAAGAATTTTGAAACATTTCCATTTGTGACTTGTCATTTATTTTATTGTGCTTGACCTCACACGGAGGTCTTTTTTAAAAGTTTTTTTTAGAGTTTTATTTTTTACTGAAATTGTATCATTTCCCATTCCCTTTCCTCCATTCAACCCTCCCATAGCCTCTTTTTCTTTTTTCTACATATATATATATGCATAAATATATAACTACGACCTGCTGAATCCATCTAGTGTGGCTTGCGTATGTGTAATTTCAGGGTTGACCACTTGTACTAGATAACCAGTTAGGAGGCTCATTACTGGGAAAGACTAATTATATCTTTTTCAGCAGTCATTAGCTTGTAGATCTTTGCCTAGGGGTGGGGCCAGGTGAGATTTCCACTTCTACATTAGCTTGTCTGTTGGTGCTGTCACTTTTCAGGTCTTGTTTAGGCAGCTATAATGTTGAGATATCACAAGTATAGCTTTTCTGTCACTTGTGTTTGAGACAGGGTCTCACTGGAACCGCTGGACCAGTTGACCTGGAACTTGAGGAAATCTGCCTGCCTCTGCCTCCCTCATACTGGAATTAACAGTGTGCACCACCAGGAAGGGCTGGCTCTCTGTCACTTCTTGTAGACACAATGTCACATTAGACTTTCTGGTTCCCTGGCTCTCACAATCTTTCTGCTGAGTCTTCTGGGATATTCCCTGAGCCTTGGGTGCAGAAGCCTTGGGTGCAGAAATCTTGGGTCCACAAGCATTGGGTGCAGAAGTGTTGGGGCCATGTAGGTCGTGTTCAGTTGCTCTCTGCATTTTGATCAGCTGTGGTCTTCAGTAATGGTCTCTGCCTGCTGCAAAATGATCTTCTCTCATGACTACACTTTAAAGCTTTGGGATAGTAAGAGTCAATAACGCTGTATTTTTTTTCTGTACAGAGTGTTCTGCATTTTAAGGTGCTCTTTTCATGCTGGTTGGGTTTAATTATCTCTCTAATGAGTTTAAAGGCTCTCTCTTGTGTTTTCTTCTAATTATTTAAAATTACTTTTATGGATTTTTTTCGTTCTGAGTTTTATTTTAAATTATTTCCCACATAGATTAGCCAATTTCCCCTGGACTGTTTACTTAATAACAAATTATTTCTCTACAGATTCAAAATATTCTTTCCAGTAGCTAAAAAAAAATGTCCTCATCATATGTATCTGGTCTTGGGTATTTTATTTATCACTTTCTGTTGACCCATCCTGTCCATGGGCTAGTATTACAGTATTTTATTTAATATCTGTGATAAGGCTCGAGGGCATAGCTCAGTGATACAACATGTGTTTAGTATCCATGAGGTCTTGGGTTAAACTCCTAACATGACCACCAGAACAACAACAGCAGCAGCAAAAAGGCACGTAAGAAGTCTTGCGAGCAAGTTGAAAATATATTTCTCAGAATCAGAGTGACCGTTCTTGGATGCTTTCACACAAATCCATTGACTTTGGCTGTGCTTGCTTTGGGATGTGGATGAAACGGGGCAGGGGGACCACTGAGCCTCACAAAGCAGATTCTCTGACCTGGACCCAGTGCATCCGGCCACTCCCCGAGCCATGCCATGGTGTTTCTTAGTTCACGCCAGGTTCTGTGACTAATACTGCTTTCATTTGTCTTATTTTTGATTAATCATATTCGTAGTACATAACACCTTTTGAGTTTTATGTGTTTGGCATTGTATCGGATCATCTTACTGAATGCGTTTTATAGTTTATCATTGGTTTTCTTAGCATTGCCAGGAAAGCAAACCTCTTGCCTAGGAATAATAACAAACTCTCCACTTTTCTTTCAAATATTTACCTGCCAACTCTTTTTTCTTGCTTGGTTACAAATACAATGCACATTTGTAGCACTAAAAATAGACATCATTATATTATTCCTGATTTTTGTTATTGGTTTTTTTCCCTAGATGTTTTGCTTGCTATAGAGGTTTGGTGGATTTATCAGCTAGATCTTCATAAACTGTGTAACCAGGAAACCTGTTCAAAGGGAGTAGAGAAATGCAGGTGGCGTGTCGTGTCTGTCGTGCTGGTGTGCAGAAGGCTTTGAGGCCCTGCAGTTTTCTGGTTCTGTCCTGGGCAACTCCTGTTTTCACTACAGCAGGGCGGCCACTGTGGTTTTCATGGCGGCAGGATGACCACTGCAGTTGCCTTTCAGACATGGAGGGAAGAGAGTCAACAGGCACACTTACTGGTTGTCTGACAAGCCCAAATTCTCAAGACCATACTTTTCATCTTTTGGTTGGAGCCAGGTTACAGTAGTTCCTTACCTACCTGAAAATGAGTGTTTTCAACAAGGCACGTGATCGTCCCATCTGCAGCAAGGAAGGAGGGATAAGAGACTTCATCTAGGCAACTAACAGTCTCTGCCAGGAAGCTGAAGGAAGCCCTTAGATGGCTCGGCATCCATGCTTATGCTTGCTCATCAATAAACATGCCGTTTAAGTCGTTTTATTTTAAAAATATCAGTTGGAGTGCTTCCATTTTTCCTGTCATAAATTTTATAATGTGACATTATCTTCACATTTGCTCCTGTAACACAGTCCTGACTTTTAGTAATTACTGTTCTGAAGTATGCATGAATCATATGCTCTGAGAAACCCCACAAAGCAAATCCATCGTTCACTGCATCCACATCCCCCGATGACCTATTCCAATCCTTCTCCTCTCCAGGTCTCAAGGTGGCCAAGTCCTTAACTTCTAATGCCACTTATAAACTTTATTTTGAACTCTAACTAACTGTAAGTTTACAGAATGACATACACTGCTTAGGTTGTTTTCAAATCATGAATTAATTCCTTGTAATGAATTAATTATAATTACTTAGTTGCAATTACTATTAGTGGGAGCATTCCTTTATGCATAGTTCTGAGTTATTGAGATGTAAGTCTTTGGCTTTTACAGCTATTGCTAAGCAGCTTTAAAAAATTATTGTGTAAGGGCAGGGGAGATGGCTTAGTGGGTAAGAATACTAACTGAGCAAGTGTAAGCACCTGAGTTGGGATCCCAGCATCCACATGAAACTTATCAGGGCTGGATGCATGTGCTCCTGTAATTACAGCACTAAGGGGTATATGGCAGACACAGGAGTTCTGTGGAACAGTCCTTTACACTCTGTGAATATATGTCACCGTGATTGGCATAATGAACAAGCCAACTGGCCAATAGCTGAACAGGATATAGTTAGGCAGAAAAGCCAAACTGAGAGTGATGGGATGAGGAAGAGCAGAGTCGGAGGAGATGTTTGCAGAGGGAGCAGGAAATGAATGCGCCATGTTAATAAAGGTACGGCCACATGGTGGAGCATAAATAAAGGATACGGGTTAACTTAAAATGTGAGAGCTAGTTAGGAATAAGCCCGAGCCATTGGCCTAGCATTTACAATTAATACAAGCCTCAGAGTGGTTATATGGAAGCAACTGCCAGGAAGGAAAACTCCGCCTACACAGGAGGATCCCTCGAGTATACTGGCCATCAGCCTCACTCCATGTCCTGTGAAAGACCCTGTCTCTAGGGAATAAGGCAGAGAGCAACAGAAGGACACTGGAATTCTCCTTTGGCTTCTGTGTGAGCACAGGCTTGCACACTCTCACACGCACACATGTGCACACACACTGCACACCCTACACTCAAACTACAGCCCTCCGAGGGCTTTTTTGGCTAATGTCCTGGCTAGTACTTGGAGTTCTCTGTCTCTTTGGTTTTAGTTGTCCTGAAAAGTCAATGATTCCGTGTGGGTTTTGTTTGCTTCTGCAGTGCTAGAGGTGAAATCTCTGCACAAGGCTCTGCACATGCAGGTAGTCACCCTACCGCTGGCTCACACCTGCAGCCTCTGGCTGTGGCTTTGCTGCACGCTTTGTTCATTTTTATGCATGAGCACCATCTGTGTGCTTCTAATTTTTTGAGCATTCTTTTGTTTGTGACGTGCCTGTCCAGTCTTTTGCCCAATTGTTCCCACTGTGTGTCTGCCTTCTTCTTGCTGATTTTCCAGAGTTTCCTCTAAAATCATAAAACTTGAGTGTGATGTCTTTGTCACCCTGTGCCTCGCCCGTCTCTTTTTGAGTGAGGATTTTCTGACCAGCAGAAGTCTTCTAATTCAAATGATCAGACACATCTGTCGTTCACACAGGACATTAGAGTTCCTGCCCATCTCAACAGTAGGAGAGTAGTTTAATGTTTATAATTGATTCTATAGTTTGTTAGTTTACAGCTACACTACAAATAGAATTAATGTTTGTGTGTGGTACAAACAGAAAGAGTTGCCTTTTCCATATGGATAGCTAGTTGACTGAGGACCATTTATTTAACTAGAGAACCCTTGACCCATCTCCTGCGGTGTTCCTTTCTAGAGACAATTGAATGACTCCATGTGTGGCCTACTTCTGGATTTTCTCTCTATCACACTGATCCGTACCTGTGATTGCAGTCACTAACATGCTAGCTTAATTGTGGATTGCTATCGTTTCAGCCCTTTGCCCTTCTTATAACTAGTGTTTCAGTGCACATGTGTGTGGCTCACATGCTTACGCACAAGTGCCTGTGGATTTTGGCTGGATTCTGTCGAATCCCTCAGATGGTATTGCATAACTTTGTCTTACACGCTCCACCGAGTCACTTGAGTTTATTCCCCTATATGAGATAGTTTTTGGTGCTATGTTAAAAATGGAATTATTCTAAAATTTTGCCTAATTGTTTCTGTTAATACAGAGAGTTATAGTCAATTTTAACATATTATTTTTATAGATAGTAATATTGTTAGATCATGTATTTCTTAAAAGTTTTTGGATTTAATTTTATTTGTATGAATGAGTGTTTTGCCTGCATATATTTCTATGTACCATGACCTGGTGCTCTTAGATGTCAGAAGAAGACTTTGGATAAGCTGGGACCAACTTTCAGATGGTTATGATTTGCCATATGGGTGCTGGAAGTCGATCCCAGGTCCTTTGGGAGAGCAGCCAGTACTCTTAACCTCTGAGCCATCTCTCCTAGCCCCTCATGCGTTATTTTTTAACTCATTGTATGTATGTTTCTTTGGATTCTATATATCATCTGCAAAGAGTTACATTAATAACAATTCTTTAGTAACTGTATAATTTGGTAATTACTTAATATCCCATCCTAAAACACTGAATTTATTTTTTTATGGAGAGTGCATTGTATGCGGTGTGTTCTGAACTGAAAGTGGACTGTGATGATTTTGATA
>NC_022023.1:28380890-28381676 GCF_000317375.1 Microtus ochrogaster | reverse complement strand
AGAGAGAGAGAGAGAGAGAGAGAGAGAGAGAGAGAGAGAGAGAGAGAGAGAAAGGAGAATGGACAGGGCACCAGGATACTTCTGAGTTTATGTGCACTGCATATGTGCAGTTGCACAAAGCGGCCAGAAGGGGGCACCAGGTCACTGGATCTGGGGTTACAGGTGACCCTGAGATGGCTGACCTGGGTTCTCAGAACCACTTGGGTCTTTTGTAAGAGTGTCAGGTGTTCTTAACCTCTAAACCATCTCCGAAGACCCTTTCTTTGTATTTTTGAGAGTTTTTCTCTGTAGCCCAGACTGACCTTAAACTCACTGCCATCTTCCTGCCTCAGTTTCTGAAGTGTTGGGATTACAGGCATGTGCCACCATGTCTGCTTGTCTTCTTTTTATAGGAGAAAATTACTATTTAAGACCAAGGAAGACTCTATATCTTTTTGTCTTCCTTCCTTCCTTCCCTCCCTCCTTCCTTCCTTCCTTCCTTCCTTCCTTTCCTCCTCATCCTCTTCTTTTTTGAATAAGAATCTCTCTATCTAGCCCTGGCTGTTTTAAAACTCACTAGGTAGACCAGACTGGCCTTGAACTCAGAGATCACCTGTCTCTGACTCCCAAGTGCTAGGATCAAAGGTGTGCACTACATCCCCTGGCCTGAGGATTCTCTCATCTCCAGCCTCAGCCATGAATTCATTACTTTGCTTTAGCATCTTATTTGCCACATCTGTGATGCCCCACAGAGGCAGTGCTTTTATCACTGAGAGTGGTGTCTCAACAGCAGTTGCCTCATGACTG